>NC_091350.1:161132-206805 GCF_038502225.1 Cherax quadricarinatus
ATAGGTTTATATATATATATATATATATATATATATATATATATATATATAAGTAGTGATGATTTCTACAGAATGGCTCCTATGGCTGAGCGGTCCATTCCTGAGCGGTCTCCTCCCGAAAGGCCTTCTACAGAGTGGCTCCTACCTCTGAGCGGTCTCCTTTTCACACCTTTATGCTAATGACCTTGACCCCACCCACGACCCCCACCCACGACCCCCACCCACGACCCCCCCACCCACGACCCCCCCACCCACGACCCCCACCCACGACCCCCACCCACGACCCCCACCCACGACCCCCACCCACGACCCCCACCCACGACCCCCACCCACGACCCCCACCCACTACCCCACACACGACCCCAACCCACGACCCCCACCCACGACCCCCACCCACTACCCCCACCCACGACCGCCACCCACGACCCCCACCCACGACCCCCACCCACGACCCCCACCCACGACCCCCACCCAGTGGCTCCTCCCGAAAGGCCTTCTACAGAGTGGCTCCTACCTCTGAGCGGACTCCTTCCGAGCCCCGCGCGCCCGCCCGAGCGCCAGCCCGTCCGCACTGACCTGCGACCTTGACCTCACCCTCGACCACCTCACCCTCGACCACCTCACAATCTAAACCATATATTTCTCCTCCACTTCCTTGGATTCCCCCCTATGAGGGTTCGAATTTCTTATGATCTCTCGGATCAAATTTTTGAGGTTCCCCCTCCCACTTTCACCCCCATCCCAATTTTTTCGATTTTTTTTTTTAATTTCATTTTCTTATGATCTCCTCGGTTCAAGTTTTTTGGATTCCCCCCTCTGGGGGTAAGCATTCAAAATGGACTCCCACTTTCACCCCAAAATATTCCTCCTCCTTCTCATTGGATCAAGGTTTTCTCGATAATACCAAGACTCCATCTCCTTGGATCAAGTTTTTGGATTCTCCCCTCTGGGGGTAAGCATTCAAAATGGACTCCCACTTTCACCCCAAAATATTCCTCCTCCATCTCCTTGGATCAAGGTTTTCTCGATAATACAAAGACTCCATCTCCTTGGATCAAGTTTTTCTCGATAATACCAAGACTCCATCTCCTTGGATCAAGTTTTTGGATTCTCCCCTCTGGGGGTAAGCATTCAAATGAACTCCTCCTATGGGGCATGTTACTTTCTCTTACTATAGGTCTAAACAAGTGTGACGTCACCCCACCTGTGTTTACTCGGCGGTCAGTGATGTCACACATACGTGAATCTTGTCGACTTCTCCCTATGTCAGTGACACACGTGATACAGGCTGAATCTTGTCGACTTCCCCCTATGTCAGTGACGTCACGTGATGACCGCACACACAGGCTGAATCTTGTCGAGCAGACATTAACATAAAATGCAGGATAACACTATTTATTATACAACCGATGCATTTCATATACAATATAGGGAAAAAATTTTCACTCTTAACCCAGGATAACCCAAATAATTTCACATTTTTTTCGTTAATACCCACAACAATCCACAATTTCTTTACAAAATACAACACAAGTCTAGACATTTTTCTCGTTTTAACTATTTCATCAGAAAAAGTCACCACAACACTTACAACTTATAACCACTTTTCGATTAATTCACTAGTCACAATTTCACATATTACGAAGTTAATTCGCACACACACCTCACTTTACTTTGAACACCTTCAAAACACTCTCATAAATCATTTGAATACTCACAAAAACACCTTTGAACATTTCCAAACAACACTGAAACACTTCCAAAATATCATTTTGAGTACTCCCAAATACACCACTGAATACTACTAAAACACCACTGAATACAGTCAAAACACCACCAAAATCACCATAAACTAAGATCAACATAACAGACTAACACCCATCTCAAATCCACTAAAATCACTGTAACCAAGATATTCACAAAATTCTATGACCACCTAGCACACACACACACACACACACACACACACACACACACACACACACACACACACACACACACACACACACACACACACACACACACACACACACACACACTTTTCTCAACATCTCTTAAGAAATATTCTCTCATCGAAAACCTTTATCATCTCACTACAGAACAACCCCAAGATTACTTCGAACACTCTCATAAATCATTTGTATACTCACATAAACACCTTTGAGCATTTCCAAACAACACTAAAACATTTCCAAGACAACATTTTGAATACTCCCAAATAAGATTTATCATCTCTAATTTATCTACACTTTCATATTTCATTAAATTACAACTCATCCCCCAAAACTCCTCCCTCAGTCTCCAGATTTTTACAACAGTATCACAAAAACTAACTCAGACACCTTACTTTGAACAACACCAAAAACACCATCATTTACCTTTGAATACTCCAAAAACATCATTCAAATACCCCCAAATCCCCACTGAATACTCCCAGAGCACCTTCATAAATACTCTTGCACATCATTTGAACACCTTCAAAAACACCTTTGAATAGTCTCAAACACCATTTGAGTACTCCCAAATACACCACTGAATACTACTAAAACACTTTTTTCTCGTTTTAACTAATTTCATCAGAAAAAGTCACAACAACAACCCACAACTTATAATCACTTTTCAGCAACTCTAGTTCGTCAACAACACCCACAACCCACAACACCCACAACCCACAACACCCACAACCCACAACACCCACAACCCACATCACCCACAACAACAACCCACTTATAACATCTTTTCGGTATCTCTAGTTCGACAACAACACCCACAACCCACAACACCCATATCCCACATCACCCACACCCCACAACACCCAAAACAACAACCCGCACTTACCAACACTCCTGTTGCTAGTACTACTACTACTACTGCTACTATTACCACTAGTGCTGCTGTTGTTGTTGTTGTTGCTGCTGCTGCTGCTGCTACACCACAGAGTGAAGTTTGGCGCCACAGAGTGAGGCTGGTACCACAGAGTGAGGCTGGTACCACAGAGTGAGGCTGGTACCACAGTGTGAGGCTGGTACCACAGAGTGAGGCTGGCACCACAGTGTGAGGCTGGTACCACAGAGTGAGGCTGGTACCACAGAGTGAGGCTGGCACCACAGAGTGAGGCTGGTACCACAGAGTGAGGCTGGCACCACATAGTGAGGCTGGTACCACAGAGTGAGGCTGGTGCCACAGAGTAGAGGTTGGAGGTAGGATAGTGGGTGACATTGGACTCTAATTATCTCTGTTTATGGGAAAGATAAAACTGATTTAAAGGGACATACGGAGTATTAGATAATCTGTGTGAGTGTGTATATGTGTGCTCACCCACTTGTGATTGCAGGAGTCGAGTCACAGCTTCTGCCTCCGCTTCTTCGCTGGTCCCCACTAGGTCCACTCTCTGCTCCAAGAGCTCTATCATAACCTCTTCATGAAGTTGTGTATGGATCCTGCCTCCACTACATCAATCTCTAGATTTTTCTAATTACTATGACTTAAGAAATACTTCCTAACATCTTTGTGACCCATCTGAGTTTTCAGCTTCCAATTGTGACCCCTTGCTGCTGTGTCCCATCTCTGAAACACTCTGTCTCCATCCACCTTGTCAATTCCTCTCAGTATTTTATGTTATGTCCCCCCTATTCCTCCTGTCCTCCAGTGTCGTCAGGTTGATTTCCCTTAACATCTCCTCGTAGGACATACCCCTCAGCTCCGGGACTAGTCTTGTTGCAAACCTTTGCATTTTCTTTAATTTCTTGACGTCGCTGGTGCTGTGTGTGTGTGTGTGTACTCACCTATTTGTGGTTGCAGGGGGTGAGACATAGCTCCTGGCCCCGCCTCTTCACTGATCTCCTCCTCCATGAGCTTTATCATACCTCTTCTTAAAACTATGTATGATTCCTGCTTCCACTACATCACTTGCCAGACTATTCCACTTCCTGACAAATCTATGACTGAAGAAATACTTCCTAACATCTCTTTGACTCATCTGAGTCTTCAACATCCAATTGTGACCCCTTGTTTCTGTGTCCAATCTCTCTAACACCATGTCTTTGTCCACTTAATCAATTCCTCGCAGTATGTTGTATGTAGTTATCATGTTTCCCCTGACCCTCCTCTCCTCCAGTGTCTTCAGGCCGATTTCCATTAACCTATCTTTGTAGGACATTTCCCTTAGCTCTGGAACTAGCCTTGTTGCAAACCTTTACACTTTCCCTAATTTCTTGACGTGCTTGACCAGGTGTGGGTTCCAAACTGGTGCTGCATACTCCAGTATGGGCCTGACTTACGTACACGGTGTGTGTGTGTGTGTGTGTGTGTGTGTGTGTGTGTGTGTGTGTGTGTGTGTGTGTGTGTGTGTGTGTGTGTGTGTGTGCAAGCACTCTGGTTCAAACAAACACTATGCAGATACCTTTACAGTTAACACAGTTAACACAGTTAACAATATATTGTTAACTGTGTCTTCATGAATGTTAATTCTACTCTTGTTAACTTTGTTTGTGTTAATAATGTACAGAACCGACATGTTCATGAGTAAGACAAACGTGCGACATTTGGGTATCTTTATTGTGGAGACGTTTCGCCCACCAGTGATTTTATTAATCCAGTTTAGAGAATAATACTACAAGGTGGAAGATGTGTAGAAATAGTTTGAAGTAATCAGTCCCTCAGGGGAGGTGGTCAGTCCCTCAGCCTTGACAAGAGGTGGTCAGTCCTTCAGCCTTGACAAGACGTGGTCAGTCCTTCAGCCTTGACAAGACGTGGTCAGTCCCTCAGCCTTGACAAGACGTGGTCAGTCCTTCAGCCTTGACAATAGGTGATCAGTCCCTCAGCCTTGACAAGAGGTGGTCAGTCCCTCATCCTTGACAAGAGGTCGTCAGTCCCTCAGCCTTGACAAGAGGTGGTCAGTCCCTCATCCTTGACAAGAGGTCGTCAGTCCCTCAGCCTTGACAAGAGGTGGTCAGTCCCTCATCCTTGACAAGAGGTCGTCAGTCCCTCAGCCTTGACAAGAGGTGGTCAGTCCCTCATCCTTGACAAGAGGTGGTCAGTCCCTCATCCTTGACAAGAGGTCGTCAGTCCCTCAGCCTTGACAAGAGGTGGTCAGTCCCTCATCCTTGACAAGAGGTGGTCAGTCCCTCAGCCTTGACAAGACGTGGTCAGTCCTTCAGCCTTGACAATAGGTGATCAGTCCCTCAGCCTTGACAAGAGGTCATCAGCCCATCAGCCTTGACAAGAAGCGATCAGTCCCTCAGCCTTGACAAGAGGTCGACAGTCCCTCAGCCTTGACAAGAGGTCGACAGTCCCTCAGCCTTGACAAGAAGCGATCAGTCCCTCAGCCTTGACAAGAGGTCGACAGTCCCTCAGCCTTGACAAGAGGTCGACAGTCCCTCAGCCCTGACAAGAGGCGATCAGTCCCTCAGCCTTGACAAGAGGTCATCAGCCCTTCAGCCTTGACAAGAGGCGATCAGTCCCTCAGCCTTGACAAGAGGTGATCAGCCCTTCAGCCTTGACAAGAGGTGATCAGTGACAAGAGGTGATCAGTCCCTCAGCCTTGACAAGAGGTCGTCAGTCTCTCAGCCTTGACAAGAGGTGGTCAGTCCCTCAGCCTTGACAAGATCTGGTCAGTCCTTCAGCCTTGACAATAGGTGATCAGTCCCTCAGCCTTGACAAGAGGTCATCAGCCCCTCAGCCTTGACAAGAAGCGATCAGTCCCTCAGCCTTGACAAGAGGTCGACAGTCCCTCAGCCTTGACAAGAGGTCATCAGCCCCTCAGCCTTGACAAGAGGTGATCAGTCCCTCAGCCTTGACAAGAGGTCATCAGCCCTTCAGCCTTGACAAGAGGCGATCAGTCCCTCAGCCTTGACAAGAGGCGATCAGTCCCTCAGCCTTGACAAGAGGTGATCAGTCCCTCAGCCTTGACAAGAGGTCATCAGCCCTTCAGCCTTGACAAGAGGCGATCAGTCCCTCAGCCTTGACAAGAGGTGATCAGTCCCTCAGCCTTGACAAGAGGTCATCAGCCCTTCAGCCTTGACAAGAGGCGATCAGTCCCTCAGCCTTGACAAGAGGTGATCAGTCCCTCAGCCTTGACAAGAGGTCATCAGCCCTTCAGCCTTGACAAGAGGCGATCAGTCCCTCAGCCTTGACAAGAGGTGATCAGTCCCTCAGCCCTGACAAGAGGTCATCAGCCCCTCAGCCTTGACAAGAGGCGATCAGTCCCTCAGCCTTGACAAGAGGCGATCAGTCCCTCAGCCTTGACAAGAGGTCATCAGCCCCTCAGCCTTGACAAGAGGCGATCAGTCCCTCAGCCTTGACAAGAGGTCATCAGCCCCTCAGCCTTGACAAGAGGCGATCAGTCCCTCAGCCTTGACAAGAGGTCATCAGCCCCTCAGCCTTGACAAGAGGCGATCAGTCCCTCAGCCTTGACAAGAGGTCCTCAGCCCCTCAGCCTTGACAAGAGGTCATCAGTCCCTCAGCCTTGACAAGAGGTCATCAGTCCCTCAGCCTTGACAAGAGGTGATCAGTCCCTCAGCCTTGACAAGAGGCGATCAGTCCCTCAGCCTTGACAAGAGGTCATCAGCCCCTCAGCCTTGACAAGAGGCGATCAGTCCCTCAGCCTTGACAAGAGGTCATCAGCCCCTCAGCCTTGACAAGAGGCGATCAGTCCCTCAGCCTTGACAAGAGGTCATCAGCCCCTCAGCCTTGACAAGAGGCGATCAGTCCCTCAGCCTTGACAAGAGGTCATCAGCCCCTCAGCCTTGACAAGAGGCGATCAGTCCCTCAGCCTTGACAAGAGGTCATCAGTCCCTCAGCCTTGACAAGAGGTCGACAGTACCTCAGCCCTGACAAGAGGCGATCAGTCCCTCAGCCTTGACAAGAGGTCATCAGCCCTTCAGCCTTGACAAGAGGCGATCAGTCCCTCAGCCTTGACAAGAGGTGATCAGTCCCTCAGCCTTGACAAGAGGCGATCAGTCCCTCAGCCTTGACAAGAGGTCATCAGTCCCTCAGCCTTGACAAGAGGTCATCAGCCCTTCAGCCTTGACAAGAGGCGATCAGTCCCTCAGCCTTGACAAGAGGTCATCAGCCCTTCAGCCTTGACAAGAGGCGATCAGTCCCTCATCCTTGACAAGAGGTGATCAGTCCCTCAGCCTTGACAAGAGGCGATCAGTCCCTCAGCCTAGACAAGAGGTCATCAGCCCTTCATCAGATCAGTCCCTCAGCCTTGACAAGAGGTCATCAGTCCCTCAGCCTTGACAAGAGGTGATCAGTCCCTCAGCCTTGACAAGAGGTCATCAGTCCCTCAGCCTTGACAAGAGGTCATCAGTCCCTCAGCCTTGACAAGAGGTCATCAGTCCCTCAGCCTTGACAAGAGGTCATCAGTCCCTCAGCCTTGACAAGAGGTGATCAGTCCCTCAGCCTTGACAAGAGGCGATCAGTCCCTCAGCCTTGACAAGAGGTCATCAGTCCCTCAGCCTTGACAAGAGGTCATCAGCCCCTCAGCCTTGACAAGAGGCGATCAGTCCCACAGCCTTGACAAGAGGCGATCAGCCACATCTTGTCAGATCACCTCCGATTACCTCTTCATGTCTCCCACCATTAATTCTCTGCAGTGGACTGACGAAGCTATTGGTGGGCGAAACGTCTCTACAATAAAGATACCCAAGTGTTGCATATGTGTCTTACTCATCCTTGTCTTGATTTATCTTTCACTTTTCAATTCTTTCCAATTATCTTATAATTACGTCTGATTATCGTATCGCTTTGTCAGTTTATCTTATTATTCTGTCCTTGTTAATCTCTTTATTTGCCTTAATATTTTGTCTTTTTTATATTTTCTGACTTATTCTGTCATTATTCTTCTTATTTTTTCCACTTATCAATCTGTTTACTTGTATATCCGTCAGTTTGGTAGGACAGAGGAGAAGAAGGATAAAGGATGGGAGATTGACGGAGGATGAATAAGGTTAAAAGAAGAGGTTAGAAGTGTTTTAGAAAAGGGGTAATACGGATAGAGATAGAGATAGAGCTAGGCTCACTTTAATTATCTACAGTTATCTATTATGGGATTTCATGGGCCCGGGAGTCTGAATAACTCAACAGTTTAAGGGGCCCAAAATGATGAATGGTAGAGTAGTCTTAGGGGGCCAGAATCATGAATGGAGGTGTACCCTCGTGGGGCCCAGAGACGTACCTGACTGTGTCACCTGTTATCTACCTCTGCCGTCTTATCTATGGTCGAAAAACATGTTTTATCAGCCTCGGGTAATGTACTATCATACGCACTGTCAGAACTGTTGACGATACTCCTCTCATACTCCCAGTTCACAGTTGAAATGCTTCTGTTACTACTACTACTACTACTGCTACCTTTACTATAACTACCACTGCTACTACGACTACTACTGCTGCTCCCACTACTACTATCACTACTACTACTACCACCACTACTATTACTACTACTAAGCCAGGTACATCAGGGGTCGCATTGGAGAGTATTTAGTTTTGCTCGGAAGCGATACACACAAGACTACACTGCGATCTTGTGGTCGTCTTAACCAGCTTCAAGCCATCTATTTGCTGGTATTCATCCCTAGAGTTGTCTGGGGACCCTCGAGTGCTGTGGCATTCTGACCTTCCAGGGAAGGGTTGGACGGATGGTTTGTTTACATCGTTTATGGAATTCCTTACAGTCAGACTGTTTAGCTGGCAACTGGTTCACATCATACTACTATGCACCTTGGTTTCTTATTCTAGGGAATTCACTCCTAGTACTCGAGGGTATTCAATGCTCTTAGTTTGAGTATTTTCTCTGTTCACTAACGAATTGGCTTTTTTTTGTTATTGTTTTACATAATGTATACAGATATACATAGGTTGGTGAGGGAATACATTTAAAATCGGATAGTTATAATCATAGCCATAACTGTTAAAGGGGTGAAGAGGGTAAGCCAGAGAAAGGTCTCAGTCAGGGCAAGTGTTTCCTGACAAAACTTAACTAACCTAACCTACATTTAAGTCACAGGTGCATACAGCGTACAAGAATAAAAGTCTTACTGGCTTCCACATTGATTGTCACTGACTTACTAGCCGTGAATTATAGAGCAACCCGAGACTACTGCTGATCAGCATACCCAAGTACCGGAGTTTGGGGACTTTGTACGTCGATGTTGGAGGGTCAGTGCCAGCAGTGAGATACAGACGAGTGCTGACATATCTGACATAACATTCTCTACGCAGTCCATCACTTCAACATTGCTGGCGTGTCGCCCGTGGTAGTGTTATTGAAAATAGGTTGAGGCTTACAGCTGAGGAACTTAGTGAAGTTATATACAGCAGATTCTCGGTTGATTCTACAACAATAGCGAATATTTCTCCACTGCAAAGTGCTGGTGATCAGGATTGTTCTCCTCTTCGCACCCTTGATCGTTCTCCTCTTCGTACCCATTGATCATTCACTTCCTAGCACACTTGATCATTCTCCTGATCATTCCTCCGATGATACTCCCGCAGAAAATCTAAATGGAACTGTTCCAAGGTTGACAAAAGACTAAGCCGCTTCACTAACACTTACAACTACAAAAACTTAATCTGGAAACTACCAGACAGCAGTGTGTATTTGTCTATTGGGGATTATGGAAGAGAAGGACAGGAGGCTCTTTCTTCTTGAGTGGAGTGAACAATTTAATTTGCAGAAGTCTGAATCACTGACATACGATTCACAGAAGAAGAGTCAGATTTTCGTACGATTCGAAGCAAATTCTTAGGTTAGGAGTCAGTAAATCTCTCATGATTATGATTTTTAAAGGGGTAGAAGGGTAAGGCCTCGTTCAGATGATTAAAGCTCCAGCTGTGGGTCATCATATGACTAAGACCCGCGTCAGGAAACACTTGTCCTGTTTCCTGACGATCCTTACCTAACCTAACCTGACCTAACCTAACCTAACCTAACCTAACCTAACCTGACCTGACCTAACCTAACCTAACATAACCTAACCTAACCTAAACTAACCTAACCTAACCTAACCTGACCTAACCTAACCTAACCTGACCTTACCTAACCTAACCTGACCTAACCTAACCTAACCTAAACTAACCGAACCTAACCTAACCTGACCTAACCTAACCTAACCTAACCTAACCTAACCTAACCTAACCTGACCTAACCTAACCTAACCTAACCTAACCTAACCTAACCTGACCTAACCTAACCTAACCTAACCTAACCTAACCTAACCTAACCTGACCTAACCTAACCTAACATAACCTAACCTAACCTAACCTAACCTGACCTAACCTAACCTAACCTAACCTAACCTAACCTGACCTAACCTAACCTAACCTAAACTAACCGAACCTAACCTAACCTGACCTAACCTAACCTAACCTAACCTAACCTAACCTAACCTAACCTAACCTAACCTAACCTAACCTAACCTAACCTTACCTGACCTAACCTAACCTAACCTAAACTAACCTAACCTGACCTAACCTAACCTAACCTAACCTAACCTAAGCTCACCTAACCTAACCTCTCCTAACCTAACCTAACCTAACCTAACCAAACCTCACCTAACCTAACCTAACCTAACCTAACCTAACCTAACCTAACCTAACCTAACCTAACCTAACCTAACCTAACCTAAC
This sequence comes from Cherax quadricarinatus, assembly GCF_038502225.1. Taxonomy (NCBI): domain Eukaryota; kingdom Metazoa; phylum Arthropoda; class Malacostraca; order Decapoda; family Parastacidae; genus Cherax; species Cherax quadricarinatus. The sequence continues at coordinate 171,765 of NC_091350.1, forward strand.
CAAACCTAACCTAACCTAACCTAACCTAACCTGACCTAACCTAACCTAACCTAACCTAACCTAACCTAACCTGACCTAACCTAACCTAACCTAACCTGACCTAACCTAACCTAACCTGACCTAACCTAACCTAACCTGACCTAACCTAACCTAACCTAACCAGACCTAACCTAACCTGACCTAACCTAACCTGACCTAACCTAACCTAACCTAACCTGACCTAACCTAACCTGACCTAACCTAACCTAACCTAATAATAATAATAATAATGGGCTTTGGTAAAGCTTCAGTAGTAATGGCTCGGACTTTTAAAAAATGGTTCGCTAGACTCAAACTGAAACTGTGAACTCTGTTCCCTCCAGTAATTTTTAGATTTGCTGGAAAATTTCCTACTCGCAGCCAGCAGTAACAGCCTGGTTGATCAGGCCCTGATCCACCGGGAGGCCTGGTCGTGGACCGGGCCGCGGGGGCGTTGATCCCTGGAATACCCTTCAGGTAGACTCCAGGTAGACTCCAGGTAGACTCCAGGTAGACTCCAGGCAGACTCCAGGCAGACTCCAGGCAGACTCCAGGTAGACTCCAGGCAGACTCCAGGTAGACTCCAGGTAGACTCCAGGTAGACTCCAGGTAGACTCCAGGCAGACTCCAGGCAGACTCCAAGTAGACTCCAGGTAGACTCCAGGTAGACTCCAGGTAGACTCCAGGCAGACTCCAGGTAGACTCCAGGTAGACTCCAGGCAGATTCCAGGCAGACTCCAGGCAGACTCTAGGTAGACTCCAGGTAGACTCCAGGTAGACTCCAAGTAGACTCCAGGTAGACTCCAGGTAGACTCCAGGTAGGCTCCAGGTAGACTCCTGGTAGGCTCCAGGTAGACTCCAGGTAGACTCCAGGTAGACTCCAGTTAGGCTCCAGGTTGACTCCAGGTAGACTCCAGGTAGGCTCCTGGTAGGCTCCAGGTAGACTCCAGGTAGGCTCCAGGTAGACTCCAGGTAGACTCCAGGTAGACTCCAGGTAGGCTCCTGGTAGGCTCCAGGTAGACTCCAGGTAGACTCCAGGTAGACTCCAGGTAGGCTCCAGGTAGACTCCAGGTAGGCTCCAGGTAGGCTCCTGGTAGGCTCCAGGTAGACTCCACGTAGGCTCCAGGTAGACGCCAGGTAGACTCCAGGTAGGCTCCTGGTAGGCTCCAGGTAGACTCCAGGTAGACTCCAGGTAGGCTGCAGGTAGGATCCAGGTAGGATCCAGGTAGGCTCCTGGTAGGCTCCTGGTAGGCTCCAGGTAGACTCCAGGTAGGCTCGAGGTAGACTCCAGGTAGGCTCCAGGCACACTCCAGGCAGACTCCAGGTAGACTCCAGGCAGACTCCAGGTAGGCTCCAGGTAGACTCCAGGTAGGTTCCAGGTATGCTCCAGGTAGGCTCCAGGTAGACTCCTGGCAGACTCCAGGTAGGCTCCAGGTAGACTCCAGGTAGGGTCCAGGCAGGTTCCAGGTACGCTCCAGGCAGACTCCAGGTAGACTCCAGGTAGACTCCAGGTAGACTTCAGATAGACTCCAGGTAGGCTCCAGGCAGACTCCAGGTAGACTCCAGGTAGACTCCAGGTAGACTCCAGGTAGACTTCAGATAGACTCCAGGTAGGCTCCAGGCAGACTCCAGGTAGACTCCAGGTAGACTCCAGGTAGGCTCCAGGAAGACTCCAGGTAGACTCCAGGTAGACTCCAGGTAGACTCCTTGCAGACTCCAGGTAGACTCCAGGTAGGTTCCAGGCAGACTCCAGGTAGACTCCAGGTAGACTCCAGGTAGACTCCAGGTAGGCTCCAGGCAGACTCCAGGTAGACTCCAGGGAGACTCCACGTAGACTCCAGGTAGATTCCAGGCAGACTCCAGGTAGACTTCAGGTAGACTCCAGGTAGACTCCAGGTAGGTTCCAGGCAGACTCCAGGTAGACTCCAGGTAGACTCCAGGTAGACTCCAGGCAGACTCCAGGTAGACTCCAGGCAGACTCCAGGTAGACTCCAGGTAGACTCTAGGTTGACTACAGGTAGACTCCAGGTAGACTTCAGGTAGACTCCAGGTAGACTCCAGGTAGACTCCAGGTAGACTCCATGTAGACTCCAGGCAGACTTCAGGTAGACTTCAGGTAGACCCAATTTAGACTTCAGGCAGACTCCAGGTAGACTTCATGTAGACTCCAGGTAGACTCCAGGTAGGCTCCAGGTAGACTCCAGGTAGACTTCAGGTAGACTCCAGGTAGACTCCAGGTAGACTCCAGGTAGACTTCAGGTAGACTTCATGTTGACTCCAGGTAGACTCCAGGGAGACTCCAGGCAGATTCCAGGCAGACTCCAGGTAGACTCCAGGTAGACTCCAGGTAGGCTCCAGGTTGGCTCCAGGTAGACTCCAGGTAGACTCCAGGCAGACTCCAGGCAGACTCCAGGTAGACTCCAGGTAGACTCCAGGTAGGCTCCAGGTAGGCTCCAGGTAGACTCCAGGTAGACTCCAGGTAGACTCCAGGTAGGCTCCAGGTAGGCTCCAGGTAGACTCCAGGTAGACTCCAGGTAGACTCCAGGTAGACTCCAGGTAGGCCGGGATTATTGAGAGGTGTAAGATAATATTACTGTTACGCAGAGATGCGGTTATATGTCTTTCATATTTGCTCATCTTTCTAATATTATATTGCCATTACTATCGTTAAATGCTAAAACGAGAATAATCAGCTTTATAATATTAAATATTCATTTTCACCTTTCCCATTTTTCATTATATGTATATATTTATTCTGCTGTGGAAATGGATAACGACCAATTTGTTTGGCCTCACTTCTACACTACTCGCCTGAAGTGAGCTGACGTCAGGTGTGAGTGGGGTAGATTAAACACTACTCGCCTGAAGCGAGCTGACGTCAGGTGTGAGTGCGGTAGATTAAACACTACTCGCCTGAAGCGAGCTGACGTCAGGTGTGAGTGCGGTAGATTAAACACTACTCGCCTGAAGCGAGCTGACATCAGGTGTGAGTGGGGTAGATTAAACACTACTCGCCTGAAGCGAGCTGACGTCAGGTGTGAGTGCGGTAGATTAAACACTACTCGCCTGAAGCGAGCTGACGTCAGGTGTGAGTGCGGTAGATTAAACACTACTCGCCTGAAGCGAGCTGACGTCAGGTGTGAGTGGGGTAGATTAAACAGTACAGCACTTCTCTCTGTGTAGAGAAGGTCTCCACAGCTTACTCACTTTACTCGCTTAAAGTCACCATAAATTGTGAAATTTTCCTTAAACAGAAGTTCTCGTCTGTGGAGACTTCGAGTTTGTTAAGCCATTAACCTAATCTCCTTAGAAAATAGGAAATAATGTAACTTTTGTCAACTGTATATGAAAGGTTTATACAACAAAAATTGAAGGTCTTCGTTTTTAAGTAATATATAAAGTCTGTTTATATATTAAAGATACATTTTAAAATGTTTGTTGATCTCCCTACAACCTTATTACGATAGAACTAGAGAACAATTCTCCTTGAAAAGTCCCCTAGACTAACAACGCCTAGGGTTTATAAAGTTTATCGTAATAATTACTATTGCTGTTTTTGTTGTTGCTGCTGCTGCTACTGCTGCTGCTGCTGCTTCTGCTGCTGCTGCTGCTTCTGCTGCTGCTGCTGCTTCTGCTGCTGCTGCTGCTTCTGCTACTGCTGCTGCTTCTGCTGCTGCTGCTGCTTCTGCTACTGCTGCTGCTTCTGCTGCTGCTGCTGCTTCTGCTGCTGCTGCTGCTTCTGCTGCTGCTGCTGCTTCTGCTACTGCTGCTGCTTCTGCTGCTGCTGCTGCTGCTGCTTCTGCTGCTGCTGCTGCTTCTGCTTCTGCTGCTGCTGCTGCTTCTGCTGCTGCTGCTGCTTCTGCTGCTGCTTCTGCTGCTGCTTCTGCTGCTGTTGCTGCTGTTGCTACACCTGCTGCAACTACTACTACTACACCTGCTACAACTACTACAACTATTTGTACTACGACTGCTAATACAACTACCATGACTACTACAACAGCAACAACAACAACAAAATCAGTACTACCACAATCATAAACAGCAAATATTAGTAAAACTAGCAAAAAAATAAAAACAATAAATCGATTTTTTTTGGGTTGCGGGGGGCGCTGACCCCCCTCCCCGAAACCCTCTCCAGGTACACTCGACGTTCTCTTATGCATGGAGTTAGAAAACTAATCCAAATCTCACCACATTAGTCAACTAAGGAACCCCTATCACCTGATCGTCCCCCAGGTGATTGCGCATCAGGTGATCGCCAGTCACCTCGGGCAGGGGTGACGGTGGGTGAGGGATGGAGCGTCAAGGTGAGTGATCTTCTAAGATATTTATCTACGTTTATCGTTATTCTTTGATCTTTGTGTATCTACGTTAGGAATTTTTTTTTCTTTTTATTTGATCTGATTCATGATTGTGCGTCCGAATGTTTAAGGATTTTAAACTGCGAATATATAATTTATATGCTCGGCATATTTCTTTTGCAGATATATGCTTAAATGCGTAGTATGTGCCGCCTACCTGTATTCATGTATATATATACATATATATATATATATATATATATATATATATATATATATATATATATATATATATATATATATATATATATATATATATATATATATATATATATATATATATATATATGAGAGAGAGAGAGCATCATGTGATTTTCGCTGACCATGAGGAGGGCCAAAAAGACATGGGTTCCAGTCCTCGGCTAGTCGCGGTGTTGTTAGTGATTAAATACCACTCGTTCGTGGCTACAATAATATATAAATGCTGCTGGTGAGGCTAGTACACCAAACAGTGATGAGAATGAAATTAGCTTTGAAGCTCCCACACCTCCGTATTCCCTCGGACGGCGGCCCAACAGCTAGCTGTGTGCTGGCTGCGCCATTCTTGTAGGGTTGGGTGGTCCTGTGGTATATATATATATATATATATATATATATATATATATATATATATATATATATATATATATATATATATATATATATATATGTATTGATATATGTATGTAACAGAAGATTGGATATCAGATTGGAGGGAGAAAGTATGAAGGAGGTGAATGTATTCAGATATTTGGAAGTGGACGTGTCAGCGGATGGGTCTATGAAAGTTGAGGTGAATCATAGAACTGATGAGGGGAAAAACGTGAGTGGTGCATTGAGGAGTCTGTGGAGACAAAGAACTTTCTCCATGGAAGCAAAGAGGGGAATGTATGAGAGTATAGTTATACCAATGTTCTTGTATGAGTGTGAGGCATGGAAAAAGTGGGATGACTTCGAGAGTGTATAAATCAGTAGTGGAGGGAAGGCGGGGTAGGGATCGGCCTAGGAAAGATTGGAGGGTAAGGGTAAAGGAGGTTTTATGTGCTAGGGGCTTGGACTTCCAGCAAGCGTGCATGAGCATGTTAGAGCAAATGGAGACAAATGGGTTTTAGGACTTGATGTGCTGTTGGAGTGTGAGCAAGGTAACATTTGTGAAGGGCAAGTTGGACTTGAGTCCTGGAGATGGGAAGTACAGTGCCGGCACTCTGCAGGAAGGGTGTTAATGTTGCAGTTTTATAACTTGTAAAGTAAAAGACACAAGTGCAACTAATGTGACATTTATTGTGGCAACGTTTCGCTCTCCAGGAGCTTTATCAAGCCATTACAAACAATACGTGGACACAGAGGGTATATAAAGGCTCAGAGTGAGGTGCAATACTAGTGAGGTACCATTTCGATGTTCACTAGTGGTAGTAGTAGTAGTAGTAGTGGTAGTGACAAAAGTAATACAATATGGTAGAGCAATTAATTCGTACATGAGTAAAAGGATATAAAAGCTATTACTTGGGTAACATAAAAATAGGTTGGACAAATGTAGACTGGAAAGAGGCAGCTTGTTTCAGTGTTCACTCTCTGTAATGTGCTTTGTGTAGTATAACAGGAGAGACTATGTGATGGCAGGGTTTACTGTTTTCAGGAGGATTCCTGCTAAGACTTCGGAGATGGTAAAGCTGCCGTTGTTTTGTTTAATTGTATTCGAAACAGCGATCAGTGCTGATTAGAGGCACTTGCGTCTGCGGAAATTAGTTTCTTTGATCACTAATTGGGCGTCTCTGAATTTCATGAGATGATTGGTGGAATTTCGGTGTTGTACGCAGGCGTTGTTCAAGTTATCGTTCCTACATGCGTAAATGTGTTCCTACATTTACGCAACAAGCTGCCTCTTTCCAGTCTATATTTGTCCAACCTATTTTTATGTTACCCAAGTAATTGCTTTTATATCCTTTTACTCATGTACGAATTAATTGCTCTACCATATTGTATTACTTTTGTCACTACCACTACTACTACTACTACTACTACTACTACTACTACTACCATTAGTGAACATCGAAATGGTACCTCACTAGTATTGCACCTCACTCTGAGCCTTTATATACCCTCTGTGTCCATGTATTGTTTGTAATGGCTTGATAAAGCTCCTGGAGAGCGAAACGTTGCCACAATAAATGTCACATTAGTTGCACTTGTGTCCTTTTACTTTACATATTGTCGGTAATTCTACCAACTTTATTACAGTTTTATAACTGTAGTGTAAGCACGCCTCTGGCAAAACAGTGATGGAGTGAATGATGGTGAAAGTTGTTCTTTTTCGGGTCACCCTGCCTTGGTGGGAAACGGCCGATATATATATATATATAATATATATATATATATATATATATATATATATATATATATATATATAATATATATATATATATATATATATATAATATATATATATATATATATATATAATATATATATATATATATATATATATATATATATATATATATATATATATATATATATATATATATATAAATATATATAAATAATGTTTGTGTGTGTGTGTGTATGTGTGTGTCGTGCCGAATAGGTAAAATTGGTCAATTAACAAGAACTCATTTAAAATTAAGTCCTTTCTAAATTTTTCTCGTGTACGTTTAAAGATATGTATTTTTCATTTATGTTAATGTAAAAATCAATAATTTTGTACCAAAGGTACCTTAGAAAACTTACCTAACCTTATTATAACAAGCGTAATTTAATTTAGCCTAATCCAACTAAATATATTTCAGATAAGTTTACAATAATTTAATAATAAACAAACACAATGAAATATATTTTTTTCGTTAGGTTCAGAATTATTTTTTTGTGAAGAAATTATGGCATACACAAATTTTCGCCTGCTAATCTCTCTCTCCAGGAGCTGTAGGATTCTTCTACAGCGCCTGGGTAATGGGAGGTAAACATGTTTCCTGCGAGGAAAGAGGGTAAAAGGGGGGGCAACACCACTTCCCGTGATCAAAAGCCGATCAGCCTCACTTCTGATGTTGACGTCTGTGTTGTCATGGCAACGCTCTCTCTCTCCTTCTACTCCTTTCCCCTCTTCTTTCTTTAACTCCTCGTCCTCCTGCCCCCCCCCTCTCTCTCTCTCTGCTTTGTTCCCCATTATTCTCCTCTATCACCTCTCTCTTCCTCCTCTTTTCTCACCTCCCGCTTCTCCTGCTTTACCTCCTGTTCTCTCTCTCTCTCTCTCCCTCTCTCTCTCTATCTCTATCTCTCTCTACGTTCATCCAATCTTAAGCTTAATCCTCTTTTCCTTTCTTTTTGTTTTCCCTCATTATTTTCCTCATGTTCCTCCTGTTTTCCTTCTAGATTTTCCTCAGGATCCACATAATAGATTTTTGTCCTCTCTCCTCTTCCAGTTTTCCTTAATGTTTTTTTTTTCCAATTTCCAGTGGAGTTAGGTCAGAAATTTGGCATACACTGAAAGGGTTTTGATCTCTCTCTCTCTCTCTCTCTCTTTAGCTCATTTGAAAACATTTTTATTGTTATGAGGCATACAAGTAGGGAACAGGATGAAGTTGGAGCCATCTGTGGGCCAGCATTTTCATTTAATCAACTGACTTTATCTCGTTGACATCATTATGCTGTACGAATGAGTTCCAGACTCGAGTCATCCTGGGTATGTATGATCTCAGATGAAGTGATGTTCTGGTGAAGGCTCTCTCTCTCTCTCTCTCTCTCTCTCTCTCTCTCTCTCTCTCTCTCTCTCCATCGTCCGCTATCCTCTTTTTAACCTTTGTTTACAAATATGACGTAATTGGTAACCCTAGAAAGGTGTTCAGTTATGCTCTGAACACAGCATTAAAACAGCGTTCAGTGAATATTCGGGGCTCAATTCCCTGTCACTAACAGCAGTAGTGGTCGCGAGAATCCTCGCAGGAGCGCTCCAGAGGCTAGGAGGCGAGAAGTGGTGGTACGTGGGATAGATAGGATGCATAGAGAGGCGGATGGAGGTGGATAGAATCAGGCGAAGGACTGAGGGAAATGGACGATAGGCTAGGAGAGGGTGGTGGGTTATGGGGTTTGCTAGTGGGGGTGGTATGGGGGCAGCCCTCTAAGTTCATTCATTGCCCGGGTGGTCAAGTTTGTACTTCCGCTGGTGACTCAAGTTCCTTACCTCCTCATCCTCCTCCTCCTCCTCCTCCTCCTCCTCCTCCTTCTCTTCCTCCTTCCTGCCCTCCCCCTCACACCACTAATATTTCTCCTCATTTTTGCTTCCCCTTCAACTTAATTTTTCACCCCCTCCTTCTATCTCTTTTGTCTTCTTTCTTTTCTTCTCCTTGTTCTCTCCTTCCCCTCCTCCTCCTCCTCCTCCTTCTTGTGTTCTTCTTTCCTGTCGTTCTCATCCGCTTACTATTTTTGTGTTAATATTATCTACTTCTTCCTCCTCCCACTTCCTTGCTCCGCTTTTCTGTTGCTTCTTTATCCCCTCCACCTTTTCCTCTTCCTTCTACTCCTCCTCTCTGTTCCTTTTTACTAGCCCAGCTCTAAGGCATACTACCATCCCCCAGGATGCCACCCACGACATTTGGCTGATACTCAGTCTTCACATGACCCAGGATCGAACCCGGGTTCTCCAGTTGTGAGTCCAAAGTGCTACGATTGCCCTACATCTAGCAGGAAATGTTGCTGGTTCGAGAGATCATTCTTCACTCTATACTTACCGTTCGATGAGTAGGATACATGTGCTAGATTTCGCCTCTGCAGCGGATTTCTTCAGTCGAATGCAAGCGATTATTACACTGGAGAGAGTTGGTTTAAATTTTGTCACCGAAGTGGCTAGTTTATTGTGCGTCCCATATCCATCCTGGGGATGATAGTGGCTAGTTTACTGCGCACTTCATGTCCATCCTGTGGATGGTAGTACAAGAATATGAGGAACTAGGAACTAGGGGCTCTGGTGGCCTGGTGGTTAACGCTCTGGCTTCACACGGTGAGGGCCTGGGTTCGATTCCCAGCCAGAGTAGAAACATTGGACGTGTTTCTTTCCACCTGTTGTCTATGTTCCCCATCAGTAAAATGGGTACCTGGGTGTTAGTCGACTGGTGTGGGTCGCATCCTGGGACACTGACCTAAGGAGGCCTGGTCACAGACCGGGCCGCGGGGGCGTTGACCCCCGGAACTCTCTCCAGATAAACTCCAGATAAACTCTCCAGGTCTCAACAGCGTTAAAAAATATATATCTAGATTTTGGGCAACAATTTTCCTTATCTGTTGTTAGTAAATTCAAGATATTTGGTTATTATATCTGGCATTTTATTTTAATTAGATTCCCTGACATATTACATTGATGTACCACCGAATTTCGAGAGTTTTTCTACTCCTGGAGCCCGGCCTTGAGCCAGGCTCGTCTGGTGCTTGCCTGGTCAACAGAAGTTGCTGCTGGTGGCCCTCTGGCCTATATATACATCACAGCCTGGTTGATCTGGCAGTTTCCTCTTCAAGGCTTCTACACTTGTTTCAGTAGTGTTTCTGATATATTTTGGTAATATATTGAATAAGCTGGGGCCACGGATGTTGATACAATCTTCTCTAAGTGTGCCCACGGCGCCCCTGCTTTTCACTGGGTTTATTTTGCACTTCCTTCCAATAGGCCCCTGGCTGCCTTCAAGAGGGAACTGGACAGATATTTAAAGTCGGTCCCGGATCAGCCGGGCTGTGGTTCGTACGTTGGGCTACGTGCGACCAGCAATAACAGCCTGGTTGATCAGGCTCTGATCCACCGGGAGGCCTGGTTGTGGACCGGGCCGCGGGGGCATTGATCCCCGGAATACCCTCCAGGTAGACTCCAGGTATCTCTCACTCCAGTATGTTGTTATGGCAGTGTGCAGATTTTGGACTAGGTTCTCAAGTACTTTCCAGGTATATATTATCATGTATCTCTCTCTCCTCCCCTCCAGTGAGTAGATGTTTAGGACTTTAAGACGTTCCCAGTAATTCTAATGATTTATTGGCTTCATGCAGACAATAAACAATCTTTGTATATGTTCCAGCGTAGAAATCTCTTCTGCCCTGAACGGGGCCTTCAACGCTAAACAATATTTCAAATGAGAGAGCCCAAACGATTTGAAAAGTGTCACTATTGGCACTATTTACCATTGTTTTGAATGTTCTCATTATCCACCCCGTCATTTTCCTGGCTCTCGTCACATTTGCCTTATTATGTTCTTTGAAAAGAGACCAGCTGAGATAATTACTGCCAGGTCTTTCACGTGTTGCTTTCCATCTATTTCATGATCGTCTTGAGTTATTCTTTCCATACGTAAGCAGCTGGAACTTCTCACCACTGAACGTCATGACCACTGGAAAACGCTACTTATATATCTTCCTGCAATTTCAGTGTCATCTGCAAAGAATGACACAGAACTGTGATGGATGTTTTTGTCTAAGACTGCCATGAAAATATAAGCAAAAAGCGCCCATCATAGTTTACTCTATACACCTCGAAAACTCTTACCACTTAGTCAGACACTTAAGGTTCAAGAAAGTGATGGTAAAGATGAACACACGTTGTATTTAGTTTGATCATTTTGTTCTTCTGATAAGCTGGAATATAGGGAATGATGGATATCAAGAATGAGGAGAATGGTGGATATCAGGTATGAAGGGAGTGATGGATATCAGAAATGAAGAGAGTGGTGGATATCAGGAATGAAGTGAGAGATGGATATCAGGAATGAAGGGAGTGATGGATATCAGGAATGAAGGGAGTGATGGATATCAGGAATGAAGAGAGTGGTGGATGTCAGGAATGAAGGGAGTGATGGATATCAGGAATGAAGAGAGTGGTGGATGTCAGGAATGAAGGGAGTGATGGATATCAGGAATGAAGAGAGTGGTGGATGTCAGGAATGAAGGGAGTGATGGATATCAGGAATGAAGAGAGTGGTGGATGTCAGGAATGAAGGGAGTGATGGATATCAGGAATGAAGAGAGTGGTGGATGTCAGGAATGAAGGGAGTGATGGATATCAGGAATGAAGAGAGTGGTGGATGTCAGGAATGAAGGGAGTGATGGATATCAGGAATGAAGAGAGTGGTGGATGTCAGGAATGAAGGGAGTGATGGATATCAGGAATGAAGAGAGTGGTGGATGTCAGGAATGAAGGGAGTGATGGATATCAGGAATGAAGAGAGTGGTGGATGTCAGGAATGAAGGGAGTGATGGATATCAGGAATGAAGAGAGTGATGGATATCAGGAATTGAGTGATGGATGTCAGGAATGAAGGGAGTGATGGATGTCAGGAATGAAGAGTGATGGATATCAGGAATGAAGGAAGTGATGGATATCAGGAATGAAGAGAGTGATGGACATCATGAATGAAGAGAGTGATGGATATCAGGAATGAAGAGAGTGATGGATATCAGGAATGAAGGAAGTGATGGATATCAGGAATGAAGAGAGTGATGGATATCAGGAATGAAGAGAGTGATGGATATCAGGAATGAAGAGAGTGATGGATATCAGGAATGAAGGAAGTGATGGATATCAGGAATGAAGAGAGTGATGGATATCAGGAATGAAGAGAGTGATGGATATCAGGAATGAAGAGAGTGATGGATATCAGGAATGAAGGGAGTGATGGATATCAGGAATGAAGGGAGTGATGGATATCAGGAATGAAGGGAGTGATGGATATCAGGAATGAAGGGAGTGATGGATATCAGGAATGAAGGAAGTGATGGATATCAGGAATGAAGAGAGTGATGGATATCAGGAATGAAGAGAGTGATGGATATCAGGAATGAAGAGAGTGATGGATATCAGGAATGAAGGAAGTGATGGATATCAGGAATGAAGAGAGTGATGGATATCAGGAATGAAGAGAGTGATGGATATCAGGAATGAAGGGAGTGATGGATATCAGGAATGAAGGGAGTGATGGATATCAGGAATGAAGGGAGTGATGGATATCAGGAATGAAGGGAGTGATGGATATCAGGAATGAAGGAAGTGATGGATATCAGGAATGAAGAGAGTGATGGATATCAGGAATGAAGGAAGTGATGGATATCAGGAATGAAGGGAGTGATGGATATCAGGAATGAAGAGTGATGGACATCAGGAATGAAGGGAGTGATGGATATCAGGAATGAAGGGAGTGATGGATATCAGGAATGAAGGGAGTGATGGATATCAGGAAAGGAGTGATGGATATCAGGAATGAAGGGAGTGATGGATATCAGGAATGAAGAGAGTGATGGATATGAGGAATGAAGAGTGATGGATATCAGGAATGAAGGGAGTGATGGATATGAGGAATGAAGAGTGATGGATATCAGGAATGAAGGGAGTGATGGATATGAGGAATGAAGAGTGATGGATATCAGGAATGAAGGGAGTGATGGATATGAGGAATGAAGAGTGATGGATATCAGGAATGAAGGGAGTGATGGATATGAGGAATGAAGAGTGATGGATATCAGGAATGAAGGGAGTGATGGATATCAGGAATGGAGTGATGGATATCAGGAATGAAGGGAGTGATGGATATCAGGAATGAAGGGAGTGATGGATATGAGGAATGAAGAGTGATGGATATCAGGAATGAAGGGAGTGATGGATATGAGGAATGAAGAGTGATGGATATCAGGAATGGAGTGATGGATATCAGGAATGGAGTGATGGATATCAGGAATGGAGTGATGGATATCAGGAATGAAGAGAGTGATGGATATCAGGAAAGGAGTGATGGATATCAGGAATGAAGGGAGTGATGGATATCAGGAATGAAGGGAGTGATGGATATGAGGAATGAAGAGTGATGGATATCAGGAATGAAGGGAGTGATGGATATGAGGAATGAAGAGTGATGGATATCAGGAATGGAGTGATGGATATCAGGAATGGAGTGATGGATATCAGGAATGGAGTGATGGATATCAGGAATGAAGAGAGTGATGGATATCAGGAATGAAGAGAGTGAGGGATATCAGGAATGAAGAGAGTGAGGGATATCAGGAATGAAGGAAGTGATGGATATCAGGAATGAAGAGAGTGGTGGATATCAGGAATGAAGGGAGTGATGGATATCAGGAATGAAGAGAGTGATGGATATCAGGAATGAAGAGAGTGATGGATATCAGGAATGAAGAGAGTGAGGGATATCAGGAATGAAGAGAGTGAGGGATATCAGGAATGAAGAGAGTGATGGATATCAGGAATGAAGAGAGTGGTGGATATCAGGAATGAAGAGAGTGGTGGATATCAGGAATGAAGAGAGTGGTGGATATCAGGAATGAAGAGAGTGAGGGATATCAGGAATGAAGGAAGTGATGGATATCAGGAATGAAGAGAGTGGTGGATATCAGGAATGAAGAGAGTGATGGATATCAGGAATGAAGGAAGTGATGGATATCAGGAATGAAGGAAGTGATGGATATCAGGAATGAAGAGAGTGATGGATATCAGGAATGAAGAGAGTGATGGATATCAGGAATGAAGAGAGTGATGGATATCAGGAATGAAGAGAGTGATGGATATCAGGAATGAAGAGAGTGATGGATATCAGGAATGAAGGAAGTGATGGATATCAGGAATGAAGAGAGTGATGGATATCAGGAATGAAGAGAGTGATGGATATCAGGAATGAAGAGAGTGATGGATATCAGGAATGAAGAGAGTGATGGATATCAGGAATGAAGAGAGTGATGGATATCAGGAATGAAGGAAGTGATGGATATCAGGAATGAAGAGAGTGATGGATATCAGGAATGAAGAGAGTGATGGATATCAGGAATGAAGAGAGTGATGGATATCAGGAATGAAGGGAGTGATGGATATCAGGAATGAAGAGAGTGAGGGATATCAGGAATGAAGAGAGTGATGGATATCAGGAATGAAGGAAGTGATGGATATCAGGAATGAAGAGAGTGGTGGATATCAGGAATGAAGGGAGTGATGGATATCAGGAATGAAGAGAGTGAGGGATATCAGGAATGAAGGAAGTGATGAATGCCGGGAATGAAGGAAGAGTGATGTTTACCAGACGCGAAGAAAATGAATAGAAGGTTTTTGATATCAGCAATGATTATAACCAGACATGAATTGAGCGACATTAGTGATGGCTACCAGATGTGAAGGAAATGAGTGAAGGAAGTGAAGGAAGTGGTACCACAAATGCAGAGGACTACAGGAAGTTTGTGCAAGTCCAGCCGGCCCCCTGAGGATTTTCAAGAAGTTATTTCAGTAAACATGGAAAGGAAAGTTCCCAGGTCCTCTCAGAGCATCTCTCTGGCACCAGGTCTGTTTTTCAGGTCTCTAGCACCAGGTCTGTTTTTCCAGGTCTGTGGCGCCAGAACACACACACACACACAGAAATCTGTGTGTGTGTGTGTGTGTGTGTGTGTGTGTGTGTGTGTGTGTGTGTGTGTGTGTGTGTGTGTGTGTGGAGAGAGAGACACAAACACAGACGTATGGACCTCTAGTGACCCTTCCTCACTTGAGGTGATCAGATACCTAACAGTCTTAAGTTTATGATGACGGATGACCAACAAGGAGCGGAAGTGCGTCCTTCAGGAGAGACAACACTACTGAAGGAGGGAGGGAAGGAAGAAGAAAAGGAGAGAGAGAAAAAAAAAAGGAAAAGAAGAGAGTATTACATACATCTGTATATCATTTGGTATCTGTCAGTTAGTTGGGAATTAAATTGGTACGCTCACGTTACAATGATCACAATAATGTTATTATCGCAGCTTTAGGAAAAAATGATAGGTTGGATGACTGATAATACGCTTTAGGTCACTGGTCCTATCTCTAGGCTGGAATAATGCTGCCTACTAACGACCACCTTCGAACCAGACGAAATTGCTGAACCGGAAAATATACAGAGAACCCTCATAGCCCGAATAAATATAGTCAAACACCTAAATTACTCCTTATAAGGTAGCCGAGAAAGATACAATATGTACGACAGGGCTTGGAATAGACTTGGAAGGACAGGTACGGCAGGGCTTTCAAAAGATACGGCAGGGCTTTCAATGGGTACATTACGGCTTGCAACAGGTACGACAAGCTTGCAACAGGTATGACGGGGTTTACAATACAATCAACATACCCTCTGAGGCGATCAACATTCACAGTCAACTAGGATGTCTCCATTAGGATTGATGTCTCAACATTTCTCAAGAACGACTGATGTCTCATCATTCCTCAAGAACGACTGATGTCTCATCATTCCTCAAGAACGACTGATGTCTCATCATTCCTCAAGAACGACTGATGTCTCATCATTCCTCAAGAACGACTGATGTCTCATCATTCCTCAAGAACGACTGATGTCTCATCATTCCTCAAGAACGACTGATGTCTCATCATTCCTCAAGAACGACTGATGCCTCATCATTCCTCAAGAACGACTGATGTCTCATCATTCCTCAAGAACGACTGATGTCTCATCATTCCTCAAGAACGACTGATGTCTCATCATTCCTCAAGAACGACTAATGTCTCATCATTCCTCAAGAACGACTGATGTCTCATCATTCCTCAAGAACGACTGATGTCTCATCATTCCTCAAGAACGACTGATGTCTCATCATTCCTCAAGAACGACTGATGTCTCATCATTCCTCAAGAACGACTGATGTCTCATCATTCCTCAAGAACGACTGATGTCTCATCATTCCTCAAGAACGACTGATGTCTCATCATTCCTCAAGAACGACTGATGTCTCATCATTCCTCAAGAACGACTGATGTCTCATCATTCCTCAAGAACGACTGATGTCTCATCATTCCTCAAGAACGACTGATGTCTCATCATTCCTCAAGAACGACTAATGTCTCATCATTCCTCAAGAACGACTGATGTCTCATCATTCCTCAAGAACGACTGATGTCTCATCATTCCTCAAGAACGACTGATGTCTCATCATTCCTCAAGAACGACTAATGTCTCATCATTCCTCAAGAACGACTGATGTCTCATCATTCCTCAAGAACGACTGATGCCTCATCATTCCTCAAGAACGGTTGATGCCTCCCTTTTTTTATGCACGAGGGATTTAATAAGTCACCTGAATGGACGGAAAGATTTACCGGTTGATGATTAACATAAATAATTATAACATCAATGCAGCCGAGTTTATGATCAGAAAAGTTTATTGATATCTATTATTTAAAATTCGACGTAAATAATGATCATTGCGTTAACTACACATGTTTTACGGTCACACATGTTTTAAAGACACAAGTGTTTTACAGTCACACATGTTTTACAGTCACACATGTTTTACAGTCACACATGTTTTACAGTCACACATGTTTTAAAGAAACAAGTGTTTTACAATTACACATGTTTTACAGTCACACATGTTTTAAAGAAACAAGTGTTTTACAATTACACATGTTTTACAGTCACACATATTTTAAAGACATACATGTTTTACAGTCACACATGTTTTAAAGACACAAGTGTTTTACAGTCACACATGTTTTACAGTCACACATGTTTTACAGTCGCACATGTTTTACAGGCACACATGTTTTACAGTCACACATGTTTTACAGTCGCACATGTTTTACAGTCGCACATGTTTTACAGTCGCACATGTTTTACAGGCACACATGTTTTACAGTCACACATGTTTTACAGTCGCACATGTTTTACAGTCACACATGTTTTACAGTCGCACATGTTTTACAGTCACACATGTTTTACGGTCACACATGTTTTAAAGACACAAGTGTTTTACAGTCACACATGTTTTACAGTCACACATGTTTTACAGGCACACATGTTTTACAGGCACACATGTTTTACAGTCACACATGTTTTACAGGCACACATGTTTTACAGTCGCACATGTTTTACAGGCACACATGTTTTACAGGCACACATGTTTTACAGTCACACATGTTTTACAGGCACACATGTTTTACAGTCGCACATGTTTTACAGGCACACATGTTTTACAGGCACACATGTTTTACAGTCACACATGTTTTACAGTCACACATGTTTTACAGGCACACATGTTTTACAGTCACACATGTTTTACAGGCACACATGTTTTACAGTCGCACATGTTTTACAGGCACACATGTTTTACAGGCACACATGTTTTACAGTCACACATGTTTTACAGGCACACATGTTTTTCAGTCACACATGTTTTACAGGCACACATGTTTTACAGGCACACATGTTTTACAGTCACACATGTTTTACAGGCACACATGTTTTACAGTCACACATGTTTTACAGTCACACATGTTTTACAGTCACACATGTTTTACAGTCACACATGTTTTACAGGCACACATGTTTTACGGTCACACATATTTTACGGTCACACATATTTTAAAGACACAAGTGTTTTACAGTCACATGTTTTACAGTCACACATGTTTTACGGTCACACATGTTTTACGGTCACACATATTTTAAAGACACAAGTGTTTTACAGTCACATGTTTTACAGTCACACATGTTTTACAGTCACACATGTTTTACAGTCACACATGTTTTACAGTCACACATGTTTTACAGTCACACATGTTTTACAGTCACACATGTTTTACAGTCACACATGTTTTACAGTCACACATGTTTTACAGTCGCACATGTTTAACAGTCACACATGTTTTACAGTCGCACATGTTTAACAGTCACGCATGTTTTACAGTCGCACATGTTTAACAGTCACATATGTTTTACAGTCACACCTGTTTTAAAGACATTCATGTTTTACAGTCACACATGTTTAACAGTCACACATGTTTAACAGTCACACATGTTTTACAGTCACACATGTTTAACAGTCACACATGTTTAACAGTCACACATGTTTAACAGTCACACATGTTTTACAGTCACACATGTTTAACAGTCACACATGTTTTACAGTCACACATGTTTTACAATCGCACATGTTTAACAGTCACACATATTTTAAAGACATACATGTTTTACAGTCACACATGTTTTACAGTCACACATGTTTTACAGTCACACATGTTTTACAGGCACACATGTTTTACAGTCACACATGTTTTACAGTCACACATGTTTTACAGGCACACATGTTTTACAGTCGCACATGTTTAACAGTCACACATGTTTTACAGTCACACCTGTTTTAAAGACATTCATGTTTTACACACATGTTTAACAGTCACACATGTTTAACAATCACACATGTTTTACAGTCACACATGTTTAACAGTCACACATGTTTAACAGTCACACATGTTTAACAGTCACACATGTTTTACAGTCACACATGTTTAACAGTCACACATGTTTTACAGTCACATATGTTTAACAGTCACACATGTTTTACAGTCACACAAGTTTTACAGTCACACATGTTTTACCGTCACAAATATTTTACAGTCACACATATTTACAGTCACACATGTTTTACAGCCACATATGTTTAACAGACGCACGTGTTTTTCAGTCACACATGTTTTACAGACACAAATGTCTTAGACACACATGTTTTACAGACACACTTGTTTTACAGACACTGTTTTACAGACAGGCTTGTTTTACAGACACACGTGTTTTACAGACAAATGTTTTACAAAAGCAGTTTATTAGATACATGTTAAGCAGACACACACACACATCCACACACACACACATCCACACACACACACACACACACACACACACACACACACACACACACACACACACACACACACACACACACACACACACACACACACATCCACACACACACACACACACACACACACACACACATCCACACACACACACACACACACACACACACACACACACACACACACACACACACAACCACACACACACACACACACACACACACACACACACACACACACACACACACACACACACACACACACACACACACACACACACACACACACACACACACACACACACACAGAAACCAACACTTGAGAGTGTAAGATGGAAATCTCGTCTCACCAAACATCTCAGGATATCAGGATCTCAGCAGCATCCACAACCATTTTCCTCTCCTTGACTCTCCCTTCTATCCCTTGGCAACCCTTCCCCACCATTCCCCTCTCTATATCTCTCCCCTCCATTCCTCTCAATCTCTCTCCTTCATCTTTTCTCCTCCACACTCAGGAAATCTTTAAAGTTGTCCTACTTCCTGAATCGTTAATGCAGTACCTGACATCTTCATTGTCTTACTAAAGTCTCCCAGTTCAGGTCGACACATTTTAACACTGTATGTAACCCATCCTGTGTGATGGAAAATGTCAGGGAAACTCAGCTGGCTTTTGTTCCCACAATGTAACTATCACAGAATAGTGTAGCAACGCACTGCTGGTGTTCCCATAATGTAACTATCATATAGAATAGTGTAGCAACACACTGTTAGTGTTCCCACAGTGTAACCATCATATAGAATAATATAGCAGTACACTGTTGGTGTTCCCAATTTTGCTAAATAAAAAAATTCTTTATCTCCTTCCAACCAATCTTCCCTTCCTTCCCTCCCCCCACTCAACTTCCCTTTCCTTCCCACTCGACCACACCTCACCTCCTCCCTTCCTCACCCACCCATCTATTTCACTCTCTCCCTTCCGAAATCACTGGAGATATCCCCGTTAAACAGCTCTCTTATTAGCTTCCACAACATTCTTCCCTAAATCATAACATGGGTGAGAAACAAGGATCTCTTCAACACGGGAACCCAGGCTTTGTTTACACTCTCGGGTGAGATCTTAACTAGTATTTACGTAGTAACCAGAGAGGTAGGGGAGAGAGGGAAGGGGGACGGAAGGGAGAGACAGGGGAGGGACAGAGGGAAAAGAAAGAGAAAGAGTGAGATATGAAGAGAAGAGGGATAAGGAGGAGGAAGAGAAGAAGAGGAGAGAGAGAGAAATAGGAAAATACATAGTGGGTGAGAGACATAGACAGATAGACAGACAAATAGGTAGGTAGACAGATTAGACAAATAGATACATGCAAATATACATACACACATACATAAACACACACACACACAGAAAAGGATAACTAGAGATAAAAAAAAGATAGATATCTACGTAGATGGATGCATAGACAGAGAGAGATTGGCAGTGCTATTCTTTACGTAGTATTTATGTTAGTGCATCTACAAAGTATTAATTAAGGTCAACACAGCTCTGGTACTGAAAAAACCGTGTTTATGTAACTTCAAATTAGCAATAAGTTAATAATAGCATTAATAATAATAATAATAATAATAATAATAATAATAATAATAATAATAATAATAATAATCATAATCATAATCATAAAAATAATAAATACATTACTACTGCTACTACTAGTGCTATTACTACTACTATAACTACTGCTACTACATTACTACTGCTACTACTAGTGCTATTACTTCTACTATAACTACTGCTACTACTCTACTACTGCTACTACTAGTGCTATTACTACTACTATAACTACTGCTACTACATTACTACTGCTACTACTAGTGCTATTACTACTACTATAACTACTGCTACTACTCTACTACTGCTACTACTAGTGCTATTACTACTACTATAACTACTGCTACTACTAGTGCTATTACTACTACTATAACTACTGCTACTACATTACTACTGCTACTACTAGTGCTATTACTACTACTATAACTACTGCTACTACATTACTACTGCTACTACTAGTGCTATTACTACTACTATAACTACTGCTACTACTAGTGCTATTACTACTACTATAACTACTGCTACTACATTACTACTGCTACTACTAGTGCTATTACTACTACTATAACTACTGCTACTACATTACTACTGCTACTACTAGTGCTATTACTACTACTATAACTACTGCTACTACATTACTACTGCTACTACTAGTGCTATTACTACTACTATAACTACTGCTACTACATTACTACTGCTACTACTAGTGCTATTACTACTACTATAACTACTGCTACTACTCTACTACTGCTACTACTAGTGCTATTACTACTGCTACTACATTACTACTGCTACTACTAGTGCTATTACTACTACTATAACTACTACATTACTACTGCTACTACTAGTGCTATTACTACTACTATAACTACTGCTACTACTCTACTACTGCTACTACTAGTGCTATTACTACTACTATAACTACTGCTACTACTCTACTACTGCTACTACTAGTGCTATTACTACTACTATAACTACTGCTACTACTCTACTACTGCTACTACTAGTGCTGTTACTACTACTATAACTACTGCTACTACATTACTACTGCTACTACTAGTGCTATTACTACTACTATAACTACTGCTACTACATTACTACTGCTACTACTAGTGCTATTACTACTACTATAACTACTGCTACTACTCTACTACTGCTACTACTAGTGCTATTACTACTACTATAACTACTGCTACTACATTACTACTGCTACTACTAGTGCTATTACTACTACTATAACTACTGCTACTACATTACTACTGCTACTACTAGTGCTATTACTACTACTATAACTACTGCTACTACATTACTACTGCTACTACTAGTGCTATTACTACTACTATAACTACTGCTACTACATTACTACTGCTACTACTAGTGCTATTACTACTACTATAACTACTGCTACTACATTACTACTGCTACTACTAGTGCTATTACTACTACTATAACTACTGCTACTACATTACTACTGCTACTACATTACTACTGCTACTACATTACTACTGCTACTACTAATAATACTACTACAACTACTACTACTACTACTATTATTACTACTACTACAACTCCAACTACTACTACTATTACTACTGATACTATTACTACAACAACTACTACTACTGCAACTACAACTATTATTCTACTACTACTGCTACTACTACTACTAATACTACAAGTACTACTAATAATAGCAAAAATAATAATAATAATATTATTATTATTATTATTATTATTATTATTATTATTATTATTATTATTATTATCATTATTATGATCATCACTTGAAACCCTAAATCAGTGCGGGTCAGCGCTGGGAGTTGTGAAGGCTTGATCCACTGTCTGCAAATCTAATGCTGAAGGCCAAGACTTATCGGGAAATGATGTTAAAGTAAATGCCTCCATGGTCTTGTTCAAGGCTGAGGGACTGACCACCTCAAAACTGATGGAGTGATTACATCTTCACCTCTCCATTGTTTCGTCACCTCTGTTTTCGACTGAAGAAGTCTTCCGTGTAAGCGAAACATTTTGGAAACAATGATACCTCAGCTCTGCACCCGCGTTTTACTCATCAAAAGGGTAAGTTACCTAGGGATTGGCAGAGAGCATGCATAGTTCCTTTGTATAAAGGCGAAGGGGACAAAAGAGAGTGCAAAAATTATAGGGGGATAAGTCTGTTGAGTATACCTGGTAAAGTGTATGGTAGAGTTATTATTGAAAGAATTAAGAGTAAGACGGAGAATAGGATAGCAGATGAACAAGGAGGCTTTAGGAAAGGTAGGGGGTGTGTGGACCAGGTGTTTACAGTGAAACATATAAGTGAACAGTATTTAGATAAGGCTAAATAGATTTTTGTGGCATTTATGGATTTGGAAAAGGCGTATGACAGGGTGGATAGGGGGGCAATGTGGCAGATGTTGCAGGTGTATGGTGTAGGAGGTAGGTTACTGAAAGCAGTGAAGAGTTTTTACGAGGATAGTGAGGCTCAAGTTAGAGTATGTAGGAAAGAGGGAGATTATTTCCCAGTAAAAGTAGGCCTTAGACAAGGATGTGTGATGTCACCGTGGTTGTTTAATATATTTTTAGATGGGGTTGTAAGAGAAATAAATGCGAGGGTCTTGGCAAGAGGCGTGGAGTTAAAAGATAAAGAATCACACATAAAGTGGGAGTTGTCACAGTTGCTCTTTGCTGATGACACTGTGCTCTTGGGAGATTCTAAAGAGAAGTTGCAGAGGTTGGTGGATGAATTTGGTAGGGTATGCAAAAGAAGAAAATTAAAAGTGAATACAGGAAAGAGTAAGATTATGAGGATAACAAAAAGATTAGGTGATGAAAGATTGGATATCAGATTGGAGGGAGAGAGTATGGAGGAGGTGAATGTATTCAGATATTTGGGAGTGGACGTGTCAGCGGATGGGTCTATGAAAGATGAGGTGAATCATAGAATTGATGAGGGGAAAAGGGTGAGCGGTGCATTTAGGAGTCTGTGGAGACAAAGAACTTTGTCCTTGGTGGCAAAGAGGGGAATGTATGAGAGTATAGTTTTACCAACGCTCTTATATGGGTGTGAAGCATGGGCGATGAATGTTGCAGCGAGGAGAAGGCTGGAGGCAGTGGAGATGTCATGTGGGCAATGTGTGGTGTGAATATAATGCAGAGAATTCGTAGTTTGGAAGTTAGGAGGAGGTGTGGGATTACCAAAATTGTTGTCCAGAGGGCTGAGGAAGGGTTGTTGAAGTGGTTCGGACATGTAGAGAGAATAGAGCGAAACAGAATGACTTCAAGAGTGTATCAGTCTGTAGTGGAAGGAAGGCGGGGTAGGGGTCGGCCTAGGAAAGGTTGGAGGGAGGGGGTAAAGGAGGTTTTGTGTGTGAGGGGCTTGGACTTTCAGCAGGCATGCATGAGCGTGTTTGATAGGAGTGAATGGAGACAAATGGTTTTTAATACTTGACGTGCTGTTGGAGTGTGAGCAACGTAACATTTATGAAGGGATTCAGGGAAACCGGCAGGCCGGACTTGAGTCCTGGAGATGGGAAGTACAGTGCCTACACTCTGAAGGAGGGGTGTTAATGTTGCAGTTTAAAAACTGTAGTGTAAAGCACCCTTCTGGCAAGACAGTGATGGAGTGAATGATGGTGAAAGTTTTTCTTTTTCGGGCCACCCTGCCTTGGTGGGAATCGGCCAGTGTGTTAATAATATATATATATATATATATATATATATATATATATATATATATATATATATATATATATGTGTATATATGGTGTAGTAGATAGTCTTTTTAGTATGATAATAAGATGTTATCTTCATTGTAGAATAATAAGAAAATATTATAACCTTTATATTATAATAATAAGGTAAAAGGACCCCAATGGAAATAAGTCACTCTGTCTGACTTGTTTGGTTTATCCTAGGTTCTCTACACATAAGCTGCTATACTAATCTCACCACACTGGACAATACCTTGGAGTCCAGCTTGCGCTACACGTTGATTCAAGGCAGCCAGCATGATTAATCAAAATTTCAGTGTAATTAAACAAAATTCCACAGTAGTTAAACAAAATTCCACAGTAGTTAAGCAAAATTCCAGATTAAACAAAATTCCAGTGTAGTTAAACAAAATTCCAGAGTTACTGAACAAAATTCCATTGTTGTTTAACAAAATTCCAGCATAATTAAACAAAATTCCACTGTAGTTAAACAAAATTCCAGCGTAGTTAAACAAAATTCCAGATTAATTAGAGAAAATTCCAGTGTAATTAAACAAAATTGCCCCGTAATTAAGCAAAATTCCAGCCTACCTAACCAAAACTCAGCATAATTAACATCCGAGAGTCCACGCGTACCTCATTATAAATCCGAACAATGGATTCCCTACAGGCCAGGTATTTTGGCGATTAATTTACTGGCATAAGCGAAACTCGGAAAAATTCTTCATTAATGTATATTTACAGTGAGGATACAATGGAGATGTAAAGAATAGTGGAGGTCAGACTGAACGGCGCAGTTGTATGATGAACGGGTGACGCTCTGGTGGGTATAATGTTTATTGTCAGTTATAGGAATTATGATATTGGTGTGTGGGAAGAAGTGTGTTGGAATTATTGTTATTATTATTATTATTATTATTATTATTATTATTATTATTATTATTATTACTATTATTATTATTACTATTATTATTATTATTATTATTATTATTATTATTATTATTACTATTATTACTATTATTATTATTATTATTATTATTATTATTATTATTATTTTTATTATTATTATTAATTAATTATTATTATTATTATTATTATTATTATTATTATTATTATTATTATTACTATTATTATTATTTTTATTATAATTATTATTATTAATTATTATTATTATTATTATTATTATTATTATTATTATTATTATTATTATTATTATTATTATTATTATTGCTATTATTATTATTTTTTTATAATTATTATTAATTATTATTATTATTATTATTATATTATTATTATTATTATTTTTATTATTATTATCATTAACTATTATTATTATTAATTGTTATTATTATTATTATTATTATTATTATTATTATTATTATTATTATTATTATTTTTATTATTATTATTATTATTACTATTATTATTATTATTATTATTTTCATTATTATTATTATTATTATTATTATTATTATTTTTATTATTATTATCATTATTATTATTATTTTATTATTGCTAATATTATTTTTGTTATTATTATTATTGCTGTTAATATCAATATTAGTATTGTTATTTTTATTTACATCGTTATTGTTATTATCATTATTATTAACATTATTATTGTTGTTGAGCGTGTTTTTAGTCATTAAAACATTGCTAGTTTTTTTCAGCTGTGTGTGTGTGTGTTTGTTCGTGTGTTTGCTCCCTTGTTTGTCTGTGTGTTTATTTAAGAAGGGAGGGGAGGAAGATGTGGGCATTAGAATTTTTTCCAGCACTTCTCTTTGCCATGTCTCTCTCTGTTTCTTTCTCTCTTTCTCCCTCCCTCCTTCCCTACCTCTCTCCCTTTCTCCGTCTCTCTATTTATCAGTTGTACGTATGTGACTATATATATATATATATATATATATATATATATATATATATATATATATATATATATATATATATATATATATATATATATATATATATATATATATATATATATATATATATATATATATAGTGCCTAATAGGTAAAACTGGTCAATTAACAAGAATTCATTTAAAATTAAGTCCTTTCTAAAATTTTCTCTTATACGTTTAAAGATATATTTTTTTCATTAACGTTAATGTAAAAGTTTATAATATTGTACCAAAAGAACCTTAGAAAACTTACCTAACCTTATTATAACAAGTGCAACCTATTTTAGCCTAATCCAACTAAATATATTTTAGATACGTTTACAATAATTTAATACTAAACAAACACAGTGAAATATATTTTCTTCGTTAGGTTCAGAATGATTTTTGCGACATTATTGCATACACAAATTTTCACTTGACCTATATGGGAAGATGAGCGTTGCTATTTAAGCCAAGATCGCAAGTTTTACATATTCGGCACGACACACACACACACACACACACACACACAGTCGCAGAGCCAGGAATGAGTACGCACAGGTAAGGAGGGAGGCCCAGCGACAGTATGAAAATGACAAAGCATCGAGAATCAAGACTGACCCGAAATTGTTGTATAGCCACATCAGGAGGAAGACAACAGTCAAAGACCAGGTGATCAGATTAAGGACAGAAGGTGGAGAACTCACAAGAAATGATCAGGAGGTATGTGAGGAGCTGAACAGGAGATTTAAGGAAGTTTTTACAGTAGAGACAGTAAGGGCTGTGGGAAGACAGCACAGAAGGGAACATCAAGAGGGAATATACCAACAAGTGTTGGATGACATACGAACAACTGAGGAGGAGGTGAAGAAGCTCTTAAGTGACCTTGACACCTCAAAGGCGATGGGACCGGACAACATCTCCCCATGGGTCCTTAGAGAAGGAGCAGAGATGCTGTGCGTGCCTCTAACCACAATCTTCAACACATCCCTTGAAACTGGGCAACTACCTGAGAAATGGAAGACAGCTAATGTAGTCTCCATATTTAAGAAAGGAAACAGAAACGAGGCACTAAACTACAGACCTGTGTCTCTGACATGTATTGTGTGCAAAGTCATGGAGAAGATTATCAGGAGGAGAGTGGTCGAACACCTGGAAAGGAACAATATTATAAATGAAAACCAGCATGGGTTCATGGAAGGCAAATCTTGTATCACAAACCTCCTGGAGTTTTATGACAAGGTAACAGAAGTAAGACACGAGAGAGAGGGGTGGGTAGATTGCGTTTTCCTAGACTGCAGGAAGGCCTGTGACACAGTTCCCCACAAGAGATTAGTGCAGAAGCTGGAGGATCAGGCGCACGTAAAAGGGAGGGCACTGCAATGGATAAGGGAATACCTGACAGGGAGGCAGCAACGAGTCATGGTACGTGAAGAGGTATCACAGTGGGCGCCTGTTACGAGCGGGGTCCCACAGGGGTCAGTTCTAGGACCAGTGCTATTTTTGATATATGTGAACGACATGATGGAAGGAATAGACTCTGAAGTGTCCCTGTTCGCAGATGACGTGAAGTTGATGAGAAGAATTAAATCGGACGTGGATGAGGCAGGACTGCAAAGAGACCTGGACAGGCTGGACATGTGGTCCAGTAACTGGCTTCTCGAATTCAATCCAGCCAAATGCAAAGTCATGAAGATTGGGGAGGGGCAAAGAAGACCGCAGACAGAGTATAGGCTAGGTGGGCAAAGACTACAAACCTCACTCAGGGAGAAAGACCTTGGGGTGACCATAACACCGAGCACATCACCGGAGGCACACATCAACCAAATAACCGCTGCAGCATACGGGCGCCTGGCAAACCTGAGAATAGAGTTCCGATACCTTAATAAGGAATCGTTTTTGACACTGTACACTGTGTATGTTAGGCCCATACTGGAGTATGCAGCACCAGTCTGGAACCCACACCTGGTCAAGCACGTCAAGAAGTTAGAGAAAGTACAAAGGTTTGCAACAAGGCTAGTCCCAGAGCTCAAGGGAATGTCGTACGAGGAAAGGTTAAGGGAAATCGGACTGACGACACTGGAGGACAGAAGGGTCAGGGGAGACATGATAACGACTTACAAGATACTGCGGGGAATAGACAAGGTGGACAGAGATAGGATGTTCCAGAGAGGGGACACAGGGACAAGGGGTCACAACTGGAAGCTGAAGACTCAGACGAGTCACAGGGACGTTAGGAAGTATTTCTTCAGTCATAGAGTTATCAGCAAGCTGAATAGCCTAGCAAGTGAAGTAATGGAGGCAGGAACCATACATAGTTTTAAGAAGAGGTATGACAAAGCTCAGGAAGCAGAGAGAGAGAGGATCCAGTAGCGATCAGTGAAGAGGCGGGGCCAGGAGCTGAGTCTCGACCCCTGCAACCACAATTAGGTGAGTACAATTGGGTGAGTACACATATGTATATATATATATATATATATATATATATATATATATATATATGTGTGTGTGTGTGTGTGTGTGTGTGTGTGTGTGTGTGTGTGTGTGTGTGTGTGTGTGTGTGTGTGTGTGTGTGTGTGTGTGCGCGCGCGTGCATTATGAGTGTGTGTATGTGTGTTTTATGACAGTTGTGCTATGATTAAACCAACGTGAATTAACAAGGTGTGAAGGATTTGTTTTTCCATATCCAAACTAGTGTAGTGACCTGACCTCACGCAGCCTGGCCCTACCCAACTCATCTCAGGTCAGTCTACATATATTGGAAGTTACTAAATCAAAGTAACGTTTGAGTTTGTGATCATACTGGCTGTCGCCAGGCTTGTGACACCACGCATTTCCTACCTGATAATGCACTTTTAAAATGACGGGAGGTAATTCCAACAACAAATCGTCATTTTTTTTAATTATGGGTGAATGCCTCAGAGTGATTAAATTTTGAATCTAGTCTAAATTCTCCTGCACTATTATTCTTCACTCTCCTATAAACAAACCATACGACGGGTGGGGCTAGAGCCCGTGGTCGGAGAGTTATAAAACTCCAGCCCGATGTGCTAGCCAGTGCATCATGACCCTACATACAGTTTTCGTTACCCTGTTATGTGATACTGAAGATATCAACGTAAAAAATCTATTTAAATTGTGTATTAGATAGGTTATCACGAGAGATGGTAATCCCCAAGAAACAGTAACTACAACACTGCAGGAAGGTCACCCATGAAACTGTAGTAACTGAGGAACCTTTAATGCAACACTTGATGTCATCCCCATCATCCTACTGAAGTTCTTTACCTCAGCTTAAAAGATTTCAATTCTGAAACCTATCGTCTTTGATGGAATATAATAAAAAAATAGGTAACATTTGTCCCCACAATGCAATTATCATATAGAATATAGTAGCAACACACTGCTGGTGTTCCCACAATGTAACTATCATATAGAATAGTGTAGCAACACACTGTTGGTGTTCCCATAATGTAACTATCATATAGAATAGTGTAGCAACACACTGCTGGTGTTCCCACAATGTAACTATCATAGAATAGTGTAGCAACACACTGCTGGTGTTCCCACAATGTAACTATCATACAGAATAGTGTAGCAACACACTGTTGGTGTTCTCATAATGTAACTATCATATAGAATAGTGTAGCAGCACACTGCTGGTGTTCCCACAATGTAACTATCATATAGAATAGTGTAGCAACCCATTGTTGGTGTTCCCACAATGTAACTATCACATAGAATAGTGTAGCAACACACTGCTGGTGTTCCCACAATGTAACTATCATATAGAATAGTGTAGCAACGCACTGCTGGTGTTCCCTCAATGTAACTATCATATAGAATAGTGAAGCAACACACTGCTGGTGTTTCCACAATGTAACTATCATATAGAATAGTGTAACAACACACTGCTGGTGTTCCCACAATGTAACTATCATATAGAATAGTGTAGCAACACATTGTTGGTGTTCCCACAATGTAACTATCACATAGAATAGTGTAGCAACACACTGCTGGTGTTCCCACAATGTAACTATCATATAGAATAGTGTAGCAACCCATTGTTGGTGTTCCCACAATGTAACTATCACATAGAATAGTGTAGCAACACACTGCTGGTGTTCCCACAATGTAACTATCATATAGAATAGTGTAGCAACGCACTGCTGGTGTTCCCTCAATGTAACTATCATATAGAATAGTGAAGCAACACACTGCTGGTGTTTCCACAATGTAACTATCATATAGAATAGTGTAGCAACGCACTGCTGGTGTTCCCACAATGTAACTATCATATAGAATAGTGTAGCAACGCACTGCTGGTGTTCCCTCAATGTAACTATCATATAGAATAGTAAAGCAACACACTGCTGGTGTACCCACAAAGTAACTATCATATAGAATAGTGTAGCAACACACTGTTGGTGTTCCCACAATGTAACTATCATATAGAATAGTGTAGCAACACACTGCTGGAGTTCCCACAATGTAACTATCATATAGAATAGTAAAGCAACACATTGCTGGTGTTCCCACAATGTAACTATCATATAGAATAGTGTAGCAACACACTGCTGGTGTTCCCTCAATGTAACTGTCATATAGAATAGTGTAGCAACACACTGTAGGTGTTCCCACAATGTAACTATCATATAGAATAGTGTAGCAACACACTGTTGGTGTTCCCACAATGTAACTATCATATAGAAAAGTGTAGCAACACACTGTTGGTGTTCCCACAATGTAACTATCATATAGAATAGTGTAGCAACACATTGCTGGTGTGCCCACAATGTAACTATCATATTGAATAGTGTAGCAACACACTGCTGGTGTTCCCACAATGTAACTATCACATATAATAAGATAGCAACACACTCCTGGTGATCCCACAATGTAACTATCATATATAATAAGATAGCAACACACTGCTGGTGATCCCACAATGTAACTATCATATATAATAAGTTAGCAACACACTGCTGGTGATCCCACAATGTAACTATGATATAGAATAGTGTAGCAACACACTGCTGTTGTTCCCACAATGTAACTATCATATAGAGCAGTGTAGCAACACACTGCTGGTGTTCCCATAATGTAACTATCATGTAGAATAGTGTAGCAACACACTGCTGGTGTTCCCATAGTGTAACTATCATACAGAATAGTGTAACAACACACTGCTGGTGTTCCCATAATGTAACTATCATATAGAATAGTGTAGCAACACACTGCTGGTGTTCCTATAATGTAACTATCATATAGAATAGTGTAGCAACACACTGCTGGTGTTCCCATAATGTAACTATGATATAGAATAGTGTAGGAACACATTGCTGGTGTTCCCACAATGTAACTATCATATAGAATAGTGTAGCAACACACTGCTGGTGTTCCCATAATGTAACTATCATATAGAATAGTGTAACAACACACTGCTGGTGTTCCCATAATGTAACTATCATACAGAATAGTGTAACAACACACTGCTGGTGTTCCCACAATGTAACTCTCATCTAGAAGAGTGAAGCAACACTGCTGGTGTTCCCACAAAGTAACTATCATATAAAATAGTGTAGGAACACACTGCTGGTGTTCCCATAATGTAACTATCATGTAGAATAGTGTAGCAACACACTGCTGGTGTTCCTATAATGTAACTATCATATAGAATAGTGTAGCAACATACTGCTGGTGTTCCTATAATGTAACTATCATATAGAATAGTGTAGCAACATACTGCTGGTGTTCCTATAATGTAACTATCATATAGAATAGTGTAGCAACACACTACTGGTGTTCCCATAATGTAACTATCATATAGAATAGTGTAACAACACAGTGCTGGTGTTCCCATAATGTAACTATCATGTAGAATAGTGTAACAACACACTGCTCGTGTTCCCATAATGTAACTATCATATAGAATAGTGTAACAACACACTACTGGTGTTCCCATAATGTAACTATCGCATAGAATAGTGTAGCAACACACTGCTAGTGTTCCCATAATGTAACTATCATATAGAATAGTGTAACAACACACTGCTGGTGTTCCCACAATGTAACTATCATTTAGAATAGTGAAGCAACACTGCTGGTGTTCCCACAAAGTAACTATCATATAAAATAGTGTAGCAACACACTGCTGGTGTTCCCATAATGCAACTATCATGTAGAATAGTGTAGCAACACACTGCTGGTGTTCCCATAATGTAACTATCATATAGAATAGTGTAACAACACACTACTGGTGTTCCCATAATATAACTATCGCATAGAATAGTGTAGCAACACACTGCTAGTGTTCCCATAATGTAACTATCATATAGAATAGTGTAGCAACACACTGCTGGTGTTCCCATAATGTAACTATCATATAGAATAGTGTAGCAACACACTGCTGGTGTTCCCATAATGTAACTATCATATAGAATAGTGTAGCAACACACTGCTGGTGTTCCCATAATGTAACTATCATATAGAATAGTATAGCAACACACTGCTGGTGTAATGTAACTATCATATAGAATAGTGTAGCACACACTGCTGGTGTTCCCATAATGTAACTATCATATAGAATAGTGTCAACACATAATGTAACTATCATATAGAATAGTATAGCAACACACTGCTGGTGTTCCCATAATGTAACTATCATATAGAATAGTGTAGCAGCACACTGCTGGTGTTCCCATAATGTAACTATCATATAGAATAGTGTAGCAACACACTGCTGGTGTTCCCACAATGCAACTATCGTACATAATACTGTAGCAACACACTGCTGGTGTTCCCATAATGTAACTATCATATAGAAAAGTATAGCAACACACTGCTGGTGTTCCTATAATGTAACTATCATATAGAATAGTGTAGCAACACACTGCTGGTGTTCCCACAATGTAACTCTCATATAGAATAGTGTAGCAACACACTTCTGGTGTTCCCACAATGTAACTCTCATATAGAATAGTGTAGCAACACACTTCTGGTGTTCCCACAATGTAACTCTCATATAGAATAGTATAGCAACACACTGCTGGTGTTCCCAGAATGTAACTATCATATAGAAAAGTATAGCAACACACTGCTGGTGTTCCTATAATGTAACTATCATATAGAATAGTGTAGCAACACTCTGCTGGTGTTTCCAGAATGTAACTATCATATAGAAAAGTATGGCAGTGCACTATTATTTTATTTAGGAAAAAAATCACCTAACTACATTTCCATTTTTATCCTGCTCTTTCTTGTCCTCTTCGTAACCTTCATTTTCTTCACATTCTGTTCTTTATTCTGTGTTCCTTCCCATTTTCTCTACTTCTTTTCTCCGCCTTTCTTCCTAGTCATTGTAACTCTTCTTTCCAACCATCTGTCTCCCTGTTCTTCCCCCTTCCCTCTCTCCCTTCCCCCCTCCCCTTAACTCTGTCTCTACACCCCTCTCCGTTCCCTCTCTCCTGACACCTTTCCCTCTTCCCTCTCTCCCAACACCCCTCACCCTTCCCTCTCTCTCCTCACTCCCCTTCCCTTTTCTCTGTCTGACCCTCCTTCTCCAGTCTCTCCCTACGCCCCTCCCTTCTCCCCACATCTCCCCCACCCAGAAGTACACACTAGGAAAGGTCCACAAATCTGGTAGAAATCCCTACACCTGCAGGCGACACACACACACACACACACACACACACACACACACACAGAAGCTAGAGCATCAGGCGCATATAACAGGAAGGGCACTGCAATGGATCAGAGAATACCTGACAGGGAGGCAACAACGAGTCATGGTACGTAATGATGTATCACAGTGGGCACCTGTGACGAGCGGGGTCCCACAGGGGTCGGTCCTAGGACCAGTGCTATTTTTGGTATATGTGAACGACATGACGGAAGGGTTAGACTCAGAAGTGTCCCTGTTTGCAGATGATGTGAAGTTAATGAGGAGAATTAAATCTGATGAGGACCAGGCAGGACTTCAAAGAGACCTGGACAGACTGGACACCTGGTCCAGCAAATGGCTTCTCGAATTTAATCCTGCCAAATGCAAAGTCATGAAGATAGGGGAAGGGCACAGAAGACCACAGACAGAGTATAGGCTAGGTGGCCAAAGACTGCAAACCTCACTCAAGGAGAAAGATCTTGGGGTGAGTATAACACCGAGCATGTCTCCGGAAGCACACATCAATCAGATAACTGCTGCAGCATATGGGCGCCTGGCAAACCTGAGAACAGCATTCCGACACCTTAGTAAGGAATCATTCAAGACACTGTACACCGTGTATGTCAGGCCCATACTGGAGTATGCAGCACCTGTTTGGAACCCGCACTTGATAAAGCACGTCAAGAAACTAGAGAAAGTACAAAGGTTTGCAACAAGGTTAGTTCCAGAGCTAAGGGGAATGTCCTATGAAGAAAGATTAAGGGAAATCGGCCTGACGACACTGGAGGACAGGAGGGTCAGGGGAGACATGATAACGACATATAAAATACTGCGTGGAATAGACAAGGTGGACAAGGACAGGATGTTCCAGGGAGGGGACACAGAAACAAGAGGCCACAATTGGAAGTTGAAGACACAAATGAGTCAGAGAGATAGTAGGAAGTATTTCTTCAGTCATAGAGTTGTAAGGCAGTGGAATAGCCTAGAAAAAGACGTAGTGGAGGCAGGAACCATACACAGTTTTAAGACGAGGTTTGATAAAGCTCATGGAGCGGGGAGAGAGAGGGTCTAGTAGCAACCGGTGAAGAGGCGGGGCCAGGAGCTAGGACTCGACCCCTGCAACCACAAATAGGTGAGTACAAATAGGTGAGTACACACACACACACACACACACACACACACACAC
>NC_091350.1:211905-229405 GCF_038502225.1 Cherax quadricarinatus
ATCATGGGGGAGACAATCATGGGGGGAGACAATCATGGGGGGAGACAATCATGGGGGGAGACAATCATGGGGGGAGACAATCATGGGGGAGACAATCATGGGGGAGACAATCATGGGGGGAGACAATCATGGGGGGAGACAATCATGGGGGAGACAATCATGGGGGAGACAAACATGGGGGAGAAAATCATGGGGGAGACAATCATGGGGGGAGACAATCATGGTCAGTAATGGGGAATTTCGAGACCCGTAATGCCAAAAAACACATGAATTTGTGTTTGTTTTGTGTGTGTGTTTGTGTGTGTGTGTGTGTGTGTGTGTGTTTGTGTGTGTGTGTGTGTGTGTGTTTGTGTGTGTGTGTGTGTGTGTGTGTGTGTGTCTGTGTGTCTGTGTGTATGTGTGTGTGTGTGTGTGTGTGTGTGTGTGTGTGTGTGTGTGTGTTTGTTTGTGTGTGTGTGTGTGTGTGTGTGTGTGTGTGTGTGTGTGTGTGTGTGTGTGTGTGTGTGTGTCTGTGTGTCTGTGAGTCTGTGTGTATGTGTGTGTGTGGGTGTGGGTGTACTCACCTAATTGTACTCGCCTAATTGTGGTTCCAGGGTCGAAACTCAGCTCCTGGCCCCGCCTCTTCACTGAACGCTACTAGGTCCTCTCTCTCCCTGTGTGTGTGTGTGTGTGTGTGTGTGTGTGTGTGTGTTTGTGTGTGTGTTTGTGTGTTTTTGTGTGTGTGCGCTGACCAAGTTGTGTTTGCGGGGGTCGATACACTGCTCCTGTCCCCTCCTCCTCCTGGTGCAACATCAATCATGTACTAGACTCGAGCCTCCTGGGCTCTATCGTACCTAATCTTGAAACTGCAAATGGGGAAATCTTCTCACCTCCCATCTAACTCATTCCACTTCTGAATCACGCTGAAGCTAAATAAATACTTTCTAACGTCGCTTTCACTCATCCGTATCTTTAAACCACGGATCGGGTGGGATTTGAACTCATGGTGAGTCGTAGGTTCAAACCCTACTTGTTCCGTAGTTTGTTGCGATCATGTTATCATGACTTCGTGAGTCGTCATCTTTAGCGTTCTTCTGTTGCCTTGTTCTAGATCCTCTCCTGCCAGTGTCTCCTTGCTAATTCCTCTCTGGAATCTACGTCGTGTTCATATCCCATCGTTACTCCCTTTGCTTGTAAATCGTCGTTTTGTCATCCAGTGGTCTTTTCAATACGCTACAAAAACTTAATGTGAAGACTGTAGAAACATGTTCAAAAGATGAGGTAATCAGTCCCTCAGTCTTGGAGTTGAAGACCACCGTAGTCTTGAAGACTTCGGTGTTCTTGAAGACTTCGGTGGTCTTGAAGACTTCGGTGTTCTTGAAGACTTCGGTGTTCTTGAAGACTTCGGTGGTCTTGAAGACTTCGGTGTTCTTGAAGACTTCGGTGGTCTTGAAGACTTCGGTGATCTTGAAGACTTCGGTGCTCTTGAAGACTACGGTGCTCTTGAAGACTACGGTGGTCTTGAAGACTTCGGTGGTCTTGAAGACTTCGGTGGTCTTAAAGACTTCTGTGCTCTTGAAGACTACGGTGCTCTTGAAGACTTCGGTGGTCTTGAAGACTTCGGTGCTCTTGAAGACTACGGTGCTCTTGAAGACTTCGGTGCTCTTGAAGACTACGGTGCTCTTGAAGACTTCGGTACTCTTGAAGACTTCGGTGCTCTTGAAGACTACGGTGCTCTTGAAGACTTCGGTGGTCTTGAAGACTTCGGTGCTCTTGAAGACTATGGTGCTCTTGAAGACTTCGGTGCTCTTGAAGACTACGGTGCTCTTGAAGACTTCGGTGCTCTTGAAGACTACGGTGCTCTTGAAGACTTCGGTACTCTTGAAGACTTCGGTGCTCTTGAAGACTATGGTGCTCTTGAAGACTTCGGTGCTCTTGATGACTACAGTGCTCTTGAAGACTTCGGTCCTCTTGAAGACTACAGTGCTCTTGAAGACTTCGGTCCTCTTGAAGACTACAGTGCTCTTGAAGACTACAGTGCTCTTGAAGACTTCGGTGCTCTTGAAGAATTCGATTCTCTTCACCAACACTAAGGCTGAGGGACTGGCTACCTCATCTTATGTCCATGTATTGATAAAGCCACTGGATGGCGATACGTCTACAATAAATATACCCACATGCCGCACATGTCTCTAATTCTTCATCTTGTCAGTATTGTGTACCATTCATGTACACAATATGTCTGTCTCCTTTTTTAAAGATTAGGACTACATTTGCTGTCTTCCATGCCTCAGGCAATCTCCCTGTTTCGATAGCTGTATTGAATATTGTTGTTAGGGGTACACACAGCGCATCTCCAGGAAAAAATTTCTCCTATTCCGTGTGCCTTAAGTTCCCTCAATAACCTGTAAGGCTTATTGGTCTATAGTTCGAAGCCAAGGACCTGTCACCTGCCTTGTAAATAGGAATTACATTTGCCATTTTCCACTTATCGTACGTCCTAAACAATAGCAAATAAAAACAGGGTATCGAATTACATACTAAGATCAGCATCTTGAGGATGCTGCCGGTATTATCCCGTTGAGATGCTCCTCTCGTGATATTTTTACGATACTGGCTCCATCTCTCTTTTTTGTTAGTGTAAATGATCCAAGTCGGGCCGAAACGTCGTCACAAGCTCCTCTCTCCTATGTGCGAGTTAATTGTGTATATTTATGACGATGTTTCGTTCGTCGTGAATTTCATTCTCTGGTGTGCGAGTTATTTATGTATTGTTCCAGTCACGGTATTGTGTCTTTATGTTCTTTATATTTAACGTGATTGTCACCCCAAGGTCATTTTCTCTCTGTGTTATCGTCAGGTGTTCTTCACCGTAGTTAGGTTAGATTAGGTTAGGTTAGGTTAAGTTAGGTTAGGTTAGGTTAGGTTAGGTTAGGTTAGGCTAGGTTAGGTTAGGTTAGGTTAGGTTAGGTTAGGTTAGGTTAAGTTAGGTTAGGTTAGGTTAGGTTAGGTTAGGTTAGGTTAGGTTAAGTTAGGTTAGGTTAGGTTAGGTTAGGTTAGGTTAGGTTAGGTTAGGTTAAGTTAGGTTAAGTTAGGTTAGGTTAGGTTAGGTTAAGTTAGGTTAAGTTAGGTTAGGTTAGGTTAGGTTAGGTTAGGTTAGGTTAGGTTAGGTTAGGTTAGGTTAGGTTAGGTTAAGTTAGGTTAAGTTAGGTTAGGTTAGGTTAGGTTAGGTTAGGTTAGGTTAAGTTAGGTTAAGTTAGGTTAGGTTAGGTTAGGTTAGGTTAGGTTAGGTTAGGTTAGGTTAGGATAGGTTAGGTTAAGTTAGGTTATATTAGGTTAGGTTAGGTTAGGTTGGGTTAGCTTAGGTTAGGTTAGGTTAGGTTAGGTTAGGTTAGGTTAGGTTAGGTTAGGTAAGATTAGATTAGGTTAGGTTAGGTTAGGTCAGGTTAGGTTAGCTTAGGTTAGGTAAGATTAGATTAGGTTAGGTTAGGTTAGGTTACGTTAGGTCAGGTTAGGTTACGTTAGGCTAGGTTAAGTTAGGTTATATTAGGTTAGGTTAGGTTGGGTTAGCTTAGGTTAGGTTAGGTTAGGTTAGGTTAGGTTAGGTTAGGTTAGGTCAGGTTAGGTTACGTTAGGCTAGGTTAAGTTAGGTTATATTAGGTTAGGTTAGGTTAGGTTGGGTTAGCTTAGGTTAGGTTAGGTTAGGTTAGGTTAGGTTAGGTTAGGTTAGGTTAGGTTAAGTTAGGTTAGGTAAGGTTAGGCTAGGTTAGGTTAGGTTAGGTTAGGTCAGGTTAGGTTAAGTTAGGTTAGGTAAGGTTTGTGATGAATGGTTTGAAAAACCGACAAGTTGAAGATTGAGACACTTATGCAGCATATGGGAATCTTTATTCAGGAAACGTTTCGCCACACAGTGGCTTCATCAGTCCAATACAAAGAGGAAGGCGTAAGGAGAGGAGGAGAATGAGGTAATCAGTCCCTCAACCTGGAGTCGATGTGTTCAGTCCATCAATCTTGTAGAATGTACAGCATAGAGCCGTAGACGTGGTTTATATACTGTAGTGAGGTGACGTGAAGCAGGTGGAGGCGGGGTCATAGTGGTACCATCCACTAGTCGAAGTAGGTCTTCGTCCAAAGGTTGAACAAGTGTTGAAGAATTCTTTGTAACAAGATCCCATGATGCTGCAGTGTCTGACAGTTGCGATGAATGGTTTGAAAAACCGACAAGTTGAAGATTGAGACACTTATGCAGCATATGGGAATCTTTATTCAGGAAACGTTTCGCCACACAGTGGCTTCATCAGTCCAATACAAAGGATGAAGCCACTGTGTGGCGAAACGTTTCCTGAATAAAGATTCCCATATGCTGCATAAGTGTCTCAATCTTCAACTTGTCGGTTTTTCAAACCATTTTTAAAAATAGGAATTACATTAGCCATCTTCCACATATCAGACACTACACCTGTTTGAAGAGATAAATTAAAAATATTAGTTAATGGTTCACAGACTTCCATTTTGCATTCCTTTAGAACCCTTGAAAAAACCTCATCAGGACCCGGTGACTTATTTTGCTTCAGTCTGTCTATCTGCTTCACAACCATTTCACTAGTGACTGTGATGTTACATAATTTATCTTCTTCTGATCCACTATAAAAATTAATTACCGGAATATTATTAGTGTCTTCCTGTGTAAAAACCGAGAGAAAATAGTTATTTAAAATCGAGCACATTTCATTCTCTTTGTCAGTAAGATGCCCATAGTTATTTTTAAGGGGACCTATCTTATCTCTGACTTTTGTTCTATAGACCTGGAAAAAACTTTTTGGGTTAGTTTTAGAATCCCTAGCAACTTTAATATCATAGTCCCTTTTAGCTTTTCTTATCCCCTTTTTAATGTCCCTCTTAATGTCAATATACTGATTCATAAGATGACCCTCACCTCTTTTGATACGCCTATAAATTCCTTTCTTATGCCCTAGTAGATATTTCAGCCTATTATTCATCCATTTTGGGTCATTTTTATTTGATCTAATTTCCTTGTAAGGGATAAACGTTCTTTGAGCAGCATGTATAGTGTTCAGAAAACTGTCATATTGATAGCTCTCTTCGTTACCCCAGTCAACAGATAATAAGTGTTCTCTAAGCCCATCGTAATCTGCTAAGCGAAAATCTGGGACTGTTACTGAGTTATCCCTACTATCATACTTCCATTCAATTCTAAATGTAATTGATTTGTGGTCGCTAGCACCCAGTTCCTCTGAAACAAGGGATTCATTGTTTGCCAGAACTAAGTCAAGCAGGTTATTTCCCCTTGTAGGTTCTGTCACAAATTGCTTCAAAAATACAATCCTGAACTACTTCTAAGAAGTCGTATGATTCTAAATTCCCAGTCAAGAAATTCCAATCAATATGACTAAAGTTAAAGTCTCCTAGAATTACTACATTATCGTGCCTTGTGGCCCTGACAATTTCTTCCCATAGTAGTCTCCCCTGGTCCCTATCTAAATTTGGGGGACGGTATATCACACCTAAAATTAATTTTTCATGCCCCTCTGAAAATTCTATCCAAACAGACTCTGTATGTGTTACTTCAGACTTAGTACCCGTTTTTATGCAACAGTTCAAACGATCTCGGACATACAATGCCACGCCACCCCCCTTCCCGATACTTCTATCTACTTGGAACAATTTAAAACCCTGAATGTGACATTCTGCAGGCATGTACCGACTTTTTTAATTAAACCACGTCTCAGTAATGGCAAATATATCTATGTTACCTGCACTAGCAACTAGTCTCAACTCGTCCATCTTATTCCTAGCACTGCGACTATTTGTGTAATAAATATTTAAAGACCCTCCTCTCTCTTTACCCTTCCTGCTCCTTTCTGCTATTCCACTAAACCTATTACTGCCCTTGTCAATTAGTGTCACTGGCTTTCCAATATCCACCTT
The DNA here is from genome assembly GCF_038502225.1 of Cherax quadricarinatus. Taxonomy (NCBI): domain Eukaryota; kingdom Metazoa; phylum Arthropoda; class Malacostraca; order Decapoda; family Parastacidae; genus Cherax; species Cherax quadricarinatus. Next base: position 217,834 of record NC_091350.1, read on the forward strand.
ATTTTGCCTATTACTAGATCTCCTAGTACTCATATTACTACCCTGCGACTTCACATTTTTCCCGCCAAAACCCATACCACTAACTATTCCTAATTTAAAGACCTAACAGCTCCCTCCACTGCGTTGGCCAGTGCTTCCACCCCACACCTAGATAAGTGAACCCCATCCCTGGCATACATGTCATTTCTGCCATAGAAGAGGTCCCAGTTGTCAATGAATGTTACCGCATTTTCCTTACAGTATTTGTCCAGCCAGCAATTGACACCAATTGCTCTGGACAACCATTCATTTCCAACTCCTCTTGGCAAAATACCACATATGACAGGTTTCCCACCCTTCCTCCTAATTATCTCTATTGCTGACCTATACCTGCTAATCAGGTCCTCACTCCTACGTCTGCCAACATCGTTGCCTCCAGCACTGAGAAAGATAATAGGGTTGCTCCCATTACCTCTCATGATGTCATCCAGACGGCTAACAATATCCTTCATCCCAGCCCCAGGAAAACACACTCTCTGCCTCCTACTCCTATCCTTCAAGCAGAATGCCCTATCCATGTACCTAATCTGGCTATCCCCAACAACAACAATGTTTTTACCTTCCTTGGCGTCGTCCGTCGTGATGCTCCGAGTAGTCTACTCGCATTCGCCAGGTAGCATTACACCACTTGTAGAATTCGTCAAGACGTTCTCGTTTGAACATTAAAATGGTATAAAATACCGACAGGTTGTTAGGTAAGACACATTTGCAACAGTTAGGTATCTTTATTTCGAAACGTTTCGCCTACACAGTAGGCTTCTTCAGTCGAGTACAGAAAAGTTGATAGAAGCAGAAGATACTTGAAGACGATGTAATCAGTCCATCACCCTTAAAGTTTTGAGGTGGTCAGTCCCTCAGTCTGGAGAAGAGCATTGTTCCATAGCATGAAACAATATGGAGATGAAGTGACAGGATGGAGCCTTATATAGCGCCAAGAGGTGAGACGTAGGTCACTAGAAGGGGTAAGAACTCAGATGTTGGAAGGTCAGGTCCCTCTCAAATCCAGCCGTTCTCACTAGTAGAGGTTGTCGAAGTTGATTGTAGGTCTGTACCAAGATACCCTTGTGTTGCAGTGTCTGACAGATTGAACATTAAAATGGTATAAAATACCGACAGGTATTTTATACCACAGTCTCTCTTGTTATACTACACAAGCACATTACAGAGAGTGAACACCGAAAAAAACCTGCCTCTTTCCAGACTATATTTGTCCAACCTATTTTTATGTTACCCAAGTAATAGCTTTTATATCCTTTTACTCATGTACGAATTATTTGCTCTTCCATATTGTATTATTTTTGTTACTACTACTACTACTACTACTACTACTACTACTACTACTACTACCACTAGTGAACATCGAAATGGTACCTCACTAGTATTGCACCTCACTCAGAGCCTTTATATACCCTCTGTGTCCATGTATTGTTTGTAATGGCTTGATAAAGCTCCTGGAGAGCGAAACGTTGCCACAATAAATGTCACATTAGTTGCACTTGTGTCCTTTTACTTTACAATTCTAGGAGACTTTAACTTTAGTCATATTGATTGGAATTTCTTGACTGGGAATTTAGAATCACACGACTTCTTAGAAGTAGTTCAGGATTGTTTTTTGAAGCAGTTTGTGAAAGAACCTACAAGGGGTAATAACTTGCTTGACTTAGTTATGGCAAACAACGAATCCCTTGTTAATAATTTAGAAGTTTCAGAGGAACTGGGTGCTAGCGACCACAAATCAATTACATTTAGCATTGAATGGAAGTATGATAGTAGGGATAACTCAGTAACAGTCCCAGATTTTTGCTTAGCAGATTACGATGGGCTTAGAGAACACATATCATCTGTTGACTGGGGTAACGAAGAGAGCTATCAATATGACAGTTTCCTGAACACAATACATGCTGCTCAAAGAACGTTTATCCCTTATAAAGAAATTAGATCAAATAGAAATGACCCAAAATGGATGAATAATAGGCTGAAATATCTACTAGGGCATAAGAAAGGAATTTATAGGCGTATCAAAAGAGGCGAGGGTCATCTTATGAATCAGTATATTGACATTAAGAGGGACATTAAAAAGGGGATAAGAAAAGCTAAAAGGGACTATGAAATTAAAGTTGCTAGGGATTCTAAAACTAACCCAAAAAGTTTTTTCCAGGTCTATAGAACAAAAGTCAGAGATAAGATAGGTCCCCTTAAAAATAACTATGGGCATCTTACTGACAAAGAGAATGAAATGTGCTCGATTTTAAATAATTATTTTCTCTCGGTTTTTACACAGGAAGACACTAATAATATTCCGGTAATTAATTTTTATAGTGGGCCAGAAGAAGATAAATTATGTAACATCACAGTCACTAGTGAAATGGTTGTGAAGCAGATAGACCGACTGAAGCAAAATAAGTCACCTGGTCCTGATGAGGTTTTTTCAAGGGTTCTTAAGGAATGCAAAATGGAAGTCTGTGAACCATTAACTAATATTTTTAATTTATCTCTTCAAACAGGTGTAGTGTCTGATATGTGGAAGATGGCCAATGTAATTCCTATTTTTAAAACAGGGGACAAGTCGTTACCGTCAAATTACCGCCCAATAAGCCTGTCCTCAATTGTAGGCAAATTACTAGAGTCAATTATAGCTGAGATTATAAGAAGCCATCTCGATAAGCATAGCTTGATTAATGATACTCAGCATGGATTCACAAGAGGCCGGTCTTGTCTAACTAATTTATTAACTTTCTTCAGTAAAGCTTTTGAGGCTGTTGACCACGATAAAGAATTTGATATTATTTACTTAGATTTTAGTAAGGCATTTGATAGAGTTCCGCACCAAAGACTGTTGAAGAAAGTAGCAGCTCATGGCATTGGGGGAAGGGTGCTCTTGTGGATCAAATCATGGCTCACAGACAGGAAGCAGTGTCCATAAATGGGGTTAAATCCGAGTGGGGATCAGTAACAAGTGGCGTTCCACAGGGATCAGTCTTGGGCCCGTTGTTGTTTATAATATATATCAATGATCTTGATGAAGGAATTACTAGTGATATGAGCAAATTCGCCGATGACACGAAGATAGGTAGGATAATTGATTCAAACGTAGATGTTAGGGAACTTCAGGAGGATTTAGACAAACTCTACTCTTGGTCAGAAAAGTGGCAGATGCAGTTCAATGTAGATAAATGCAAGGTTCTGAAGCTCGGGAGTGTCCATAACCCTAGCACTTATAAGTTAAATAATGTAGAACTTAGCCATACAGATTGCGAAAAGGACTTGGGGGTTATGGTAAGCAGCAACCTTAAACCAAGACAGCAATGCCTAAGCGTACGAAATAAGGCAAATAGATTACTGGGATTTATATCTAGAAGTGTAAGCAACAGAAGTCCAGAGGTCATACTGCAGCTTTATACATCATTAGTAAGGCCTCACCTAGATTATGCAGCTCAATTCTGGTCTCCATATTACAGAATGGACATAAATTCGTTAGAAAACATTCAGCGTAGGATGACTAAATTAATACATAGCATTAGAAATCTTCCTTATGAAGAAAGATTGAAGACTCTTAAGTTACATTCACTTGTTAGACGAAGAATGAGGGGAGACCTGATCGAAGTGTATAAGTGGAAGATAGGTATTAATAAAGGGGATATTAACAAGGTCTTGAGGATATCTCTCCAAGAGAGAACCCGCAGTAATGGATTTAAATTAGATAAGTTTAGATTTAGAAAGGACATAGGAAAGTATTGGTTTGGAAATAGGGTAGTAGATGAGTGGAACAGTCTACCTAGTTGGGTTATTGAGGCTAGGACTTTGGGTAGTTTCAAATTTTGGTTGGATAAATACATGAGTGGGAGGGGTTGGATTTGAGTGGGACTTGCACATCAGAGCTTATTTCTTGGGTAGCATTGAAAATTGGGTTGGTCAAATGTTTGTTAGTGGGATGAATTGTAAAGGACCTGCCTAGTATGGGCCAACAGGCCTGCTGCAGTGTTCCTCCTTTCTTATGTTCTTATGTTCTTATGTTCTCTGTGACCTGTGTCGAGTATTCCTTGATCCATTGTACCGTTTTTATTCTTGATTCCCGTCTGTTTCTCCATCTTGTTGGGCAACTTCTGGTGGAGTCCAATGTCAGACGCATTTCTGCAGTCAAGGAAGATGCTACACACCCGTCCCTGCTGTTCTTGTTGTATCGTAGAATTACAAGAGGTTTATTAGGAATGACTTGGTTTGCTGGAACTCGTATACCTGTATACCTGGAGGGTTCACTTTTCAACGCCCCTGTGACCCGGTCCATGACCAGGCTCGGTACTGGAAGTTTCTTTGATGGATCATTCTCTTTCTAAGTATTTCGCCAGTCTTCTTACTATGGAAATAAATGGTATAAAATACCGACACAATGGCAATATAAACACAAATGCAGTATAATGTGATCCTTTATTGACTACGTTTCGCCCACACAGTGGGCTTTTTCAAGTCACAAACAGTTCTGTTTGTGACTTGAAAAAGCCCACTGTGTGGGCGAAACGTAGTCAATAAAGGATCACATTATACTGCATTTGTCTTCTTACTATCTTCAAGTTAATTTGATAATACAGAGGTCAGGGAGATTTGTTTGTAGTTCACAATGTGGGCGTGTCTATATTCACCTGTATGTGGTTGCAAGGGTCGAGCCTCAGCTACTGGTTCAGCCCTCGCTGGTTGCTACTAAGTTCGCTCTCTCCTGACTTCGAGAGCCTTACTGTATCACTTTATTCTCCAGGTTGATCTATTTCCGGGCAGTGTGTGTGTGTGTGTGTGTGTATCCCTGGAGTATTCCTGGAGAGGATTTCAGGGGTCAACACCCCCGCGGCCCGGTGTGTGTATGTATTCTCTGAAATAATTAGGATATATACTCTTTGAGTCAGGTGCTCTGAGATCGCCACAAATTGGTGCATAGAATTAACTGGGAAGGGGTAATCCCATACAGCTCCTTGACAATGAAAAAAGATGGGGCTAAGGGGCAGAAACGGGGTAGGGGGGATTAACTCATGATTAATATCAAGAATCCTTCACCAACATCAATTCCTCCCCTCTCCCCCTTCCCTTCCCCGGTCAGGTCTGGGGTTAATATCAAGAATCCTTCACCAACATCAATTCCTCCCCTCTCCCCCTTCCCTTCCCCGGTCAGGTCTGGGGTTAATATCAAGAATCCTTCACCAACATCAATTCCTCCCCTCTCCCCCTTCCCTTCCCCGGTCAGGTCTGGGGTTAATATCAAGAATCCTTCACCAACATCAATTCCTCCCCTCTCCCCCTTCCCTTCCCCGGTCAGGTCTGGGGTTAATATCAAGAATCCTTCACCAACATCAATTCCTCCCCTCTCCCCCTTCCCTTCCCCGGTCAGGTCTGGGGTTAAGTAGACGTGAAGGATGTGAGGGGAAAGTGGAAGAGCCCAACAGGATACACGTGGTGTGGTCCTCCAGCTGGTCTCACACGTTCCCCGAAACCCAAGCCAAGATGCTGTGGAGAGGTCTCCTGCCTCGTTGCGCTACTGCGCCTCCAGCACTGATGACGCATCTCATGACGTCTGTATCACCTCTCGATGACGTGCCCGTTTTGATGCCGTGATTATGACGTGCTGAGGAGGTTACAGTAGTGTGCTTGTCTTCCGGTCCTTTATAGGGCATTTAACAACTTTTCAATATATTGATGACTTGGTCTTGGGACGCTGATGAAATCTGGTCACTGCTTCGTGCACAGTGCACAGGATCCTTGAAGGGCTCTTGATTGAAGGAATGAGAACCTCTCTCATCTAACCTTCATCGAATCTGATTGCCTTTCGGCCCCAGGCGTTGTTTGACCCACATGGGTTTAGCACTTCAATGTATTGTATTGTAACCACGAACGAGTGGTATTTAATTAATCAATAATAACACTGCGACTAGCCGAGGACTCGAACCCGTGTTGTTTTGGCCCGCCTCATGGTGAGCGAAAATTCCACGACGCTGTAACCCACAGGATCACCCAATCCTACAAAGATCAAGCACCCAGCAAAGCTAGATGTTGTACCGTGATCCGAGGACTTATGGTGGTGTGGGTGCCTCAGAGCTAATATCATTCTACTCGCAGTGTTACTGATTAAATACCACTCGTTCGTGGTTACAATACTATATGTACAGCTAGTACACCAGACGGGAAGTAGAATGAATTAGCTCTGAGGCACCCACACCATCGATCACGGTACAACACCCAGCTCTACTGGGCGCATGATCTTTGTAGGATTGGGTGGTCCTGTGGGTTAGAGAGTCGTGGAATTTTCGCTCACCATGAGGCAGGCCAAAAGAACTCGGGTTCGAGCCTTCGGTTATCCGCAGTGTTGTTAATGATATACACCAGCTCTGGAACTGTCCTGCGGACCCTCATCCTCAGAGAAAAGAATAAGCTTGCTTCAGGGAAAACTCAAAGTTTTCCCTGAAGCTGTTTGAAAATTGTTTTCTCCTACCATCCCCTATATTTTATATATACTTTATTTAAAGACAAAATACATTAACAAAAATACAATAGGGAGTAAAACATCATAGATAACTCAGAGCTACATCTCGAATACTTCGTCCAGCTCCCGGCGGGGGGCCGCGTGCCAAGAATGCTGCAGGCATTTTTCCTCTGGATCGCAACACTGAGTCTCTGAAAGAGGAAGCTGGCCGCCCTGGGGTCCTTGGTTTATGTGATGAATTTTTCACCAGATCTTTGAGGAAACTCAGAGCACACTTGCCCCATGCTCCAAGGTTCTCCTACATATTAGGGATGAAGTTATAGCAAGGGGGAGGGTCTTCATATTTGCGAGTCTCCTGGGTCTACCTGTGGCTGGCAGCTCCACCCCCTTCAGCTACGGAGTATGGGAAGTAGGTGTCTGCCAATGTGGCGGCACAGGTGTAGTCCTAGACCATCTGCTTTAGAATCTTTCCAGGGTAGCATAGTGGCTCCATCAGGACGTTTTTGACTTCCATCAGACCTCTGCACTTGGGGTTCCCGTTGAGCTGGGCAGCGGGCTATGGCGAGGCTTCTCTTTATGATGTCGCTGACCTCCTCATGTCTGGCATACTTCCCTTCTGATGTGTGACACACGAGACCATGAAGTCCGAATTGATCAGCTGTCGCCCTGCCGCAAATACACCTATGTTCGGTGAGGATGGGGGCGGCTAGGCGAAGAGCAACACCAATCCGAATGGTCTGTGGGTCGAGTCGAGTGCCCAGGGAGGAATTAGGAACAGCTAGAAGGAAATCTGAGTGTGGTGCCTTCACTGCTAAGGGACGAGCTTTGTCCTTTCCTGAAGGGTTGGTGAGCATTGTGTTGGCGATTTTTTCCATGATCGGCTTGTCCCAGTGGGACTGTTTGTGCTCTTTGGGAGGAGCTGGTCTACTGGAGAAATCTGCAAGGGTGTCCCACCGCTTGACTGCTTCAGTGAACCTGGGGTCTTGAGCTCCTACCACGTCTCTCAAGCGTTCGGGGACGATCTTCTTGACTAATCCACTGGAAGCCAGACACGAAGACAGAAATGCAGGTAAAGCTACCTGCGTTGCTTTGCGCAGGGAGGGTTGCCTGACCCCATTGGCGATCCTCTAGTGACAGATTCAGTGCCTTCTTGAAGGGTGTTGAAGGCTGATCCCAGGTGCATATATATATATATATATGACTTCATATAAAATTAAGTACTTTCTAAAATTTTCTCTTGTACGTTTAAAGATATATATTTTCATTTATGTTAATGTAAAAATTAATAATTTTATACCAAAGTAACATTAGTAAACTTACCTAACCTTATCATAACAAGCCCCATTTAATTTAGCCTAATCCAACTAAATATATTTTAGATAAGTTTACAATAATTTAATAATATACAAACACAATGAAATACAGTTTCTTCGATAGGTTCAGAATGATTTTTGCGAAATTATTGCATACACAAATTTTTGCTTGCCTAATTCGGAAAGAAGAGCGTTGCTATTTAAGCCAAAATCGCAAGTTTTACATATTTGGTAGAAATTTGAAAGTAAACATAGATAAGAGTAAGGTGATGAGGGCATCAAATGATTTAGATAAAGAAAAATTGGATATCAAATTGGAGGAAGTATGGAAGAAGTGAATGTTTTCAGATATTTGGAAGTTGACTTGTCAGTGGATGGATTTATGAAGGATGAGGCTAACCATAGAATTGATGAAGGAAAAAAGGTGAGTGGTGCGTTGAGGTATATGTGGAGACAAAGAACGTTATCTATGGAGGCAAAGAAGGGAATGTACGAAAGCATAATAGTACCAACACTCTTATATGGGTGTGAAGCTTGGGTTGTGAATGCTTCAGCGAGGAGACGGTTGGAGGCAGTGGAGATGTCCTGTCTAAGGGCAATGTATGGTGTAAATATTATGCAGAAAATTCGGAGTGTGGAAATTAGGAGAAGGTGTGGAGCTAATAAAAGTATTAGTCAGAGGGCAGAAGAGGGTTTACTGAGGTGGTTTGGTCATTTAGAGAGAATGGATCAAAGTAGAATGACTTGGAGAGATATAAATCTGTAGGGGAAGGAAGGCGGGGTAGGGGTCGTCTAGGAAAGGTGGGAGGGAGGGGGTAAAGGAAGTTTTGTTGGCGAGGGGATTGGACTTCCAGCAAGCATGTGTGAGTGTGTTAGGAGTGAATGGATACGAATGGTATTTGGGATCTGACGATCTGTTGGAGTGTGAGCAGGGTAATATTTAGTGAAGGGATTCAGGGAAACCGGTTATTTCTATATAGCCGGACTTGAGTCCTGGAAATGGGAAGTAGAGTGCCTGCACTTTAAAGGAGGGGTTTGGGATATTGGCAGTTTTGAGGGATATGCTGTGTATCTTTATACGTATATGCTTCTAAACTGTTGTATTCTGAGCACCTCTGCAAAAACAGTGATTATGTGAGTGAGGTGAAAGTGTTGAATGATGAAAGTATTTTCTTTCGGGGGATTTTCTTTCCTTTTGGGTCACCCTGCTTCGGTGGCAGACGGCCAACTTGTTATATATATATATATATATATATATATATATATATATATATATATATATATATATATATATATATATATATATATATATATATATATATATATATATATATATATATATATATATATATATATATATATATATATATATATATATATATATATATATATATATATATATATATATATATATATATATATATATATATATACAAAGAGAGAGAGACTGAAGATACTATAACATATCTCAGTTTATTCAAAAAATATTTGTCTAAACGTCAGTTTGCGTGTATAATATTAAATTACAGTCATGTGTTTTAATAAGATTTAGGATCAAAAGGAAACAAATACACGGTGAAGTGGGTGGATTAGCCAGCAAAATCCCCGAGAGCCAAACACACGTGTTTGGTACTGAGAATTAGTGTTTTATCTACTGAATGTCCGGTGTCTGCTGTGGCTTGGGAGTTTCTCTCTCATGTGATAACTGACTGCGACCAGCTAGCTTCCCAGGACTCGAACACCCCTCCACCTCCCACCACCTCATCCATCCATCCTTTCCCTCCTCTCCCTCACAGCATCTGCAGGAGTATGCTCCACATACCTGGGCATTGTTGTTATTGTATATATGCAGGAGAATGCTAAACACACCTGGACATGGTTATTATTATTTTTTTGTATTATCACACTGGCCGATTCCCACCAAGGCAGGGTGGCCCGTAAAAGAAAAACTTTCACCATCATTCACTCCATCACTGTCTTGCCAGAAGGGTGCTTTACACTACAGTTTTTAAACTGCAACATTAACACCCCTCCTTCAGAGTGCAGGCACTGTACTTCCCATCTCCAGGACTCAAGTCCGGCCTGCCGGTTTCCCTGAACCCCTTCATAAATGTTACTTTGCTCACACTCCAACAGCACGTCAAGTATTAAAAACCATTTGTTTCCATTCCCTCCTATCAAACACGCTCACGCATGCCTGCTGGAAGTCCAAGCCCCTCGCACACAAAACCTCCTTTACCCCCTCCCTCCAACCTTTCCTAGGCCGACCCCTACCCCGCCTTCCTTCCAATACAGACTGATACACTCTTGAAGTCACTCTGTTTCGCTCCATTCTCTCTACATGTCCGAACCACCACAACAACCCTTCCTCAGCCCTCTGGACAACAGTTTTGGTAATCCCGCACCTCCTCCTAACTTCCAAACTACGAATTCTCTGCATTATATTCACACCACACATTGCCCTCAGACATGACATCTCCACTGCCTCCAGCCTTCTCCTCGCTGCAACATTCATCACCCACGCTTCACACCCATATAAGAGCGTTGGTAAAACTATACTCTCATACATTCCCCTCTTTGCTTCCAAGGACAAAGTTCTTTGTCTCCACAGATTCCTAAGTGCACCACTCACCCTTTTCCCCTCATCAATTCTAAGATTCACCTCATCTTTCATAGACCCATCCGCTGACACGTCCACTCCCAAATATCTGAATACATTCACCTCCTCCATACTCTCTCCCTCCAATCTGATATCCAATCTTTCATCACATAATCTTTTTGTTATCCTCATAACCTTACTCTTTCCTGTATGTAGGAGTATGCTCCACACACCTGGACATGGTTGTTACTGTATACATGCAGGAGTATGCTCCAGACACCTGGGCATGGTTTTACTGTATATATGCAGGAGTATGCTCCACACACCTGGGCATGGTTGTTTCTGTATATATGTAGGAGTATGCTCCACACACCTGGACATGGTTGTTACTGTATATATGCAGGAGTATGCTCCACAAACCTGGACATGGTTGTTACTGTATACATGCAGGAGTATGCTCCACACACCTGGACATGGTTGTTACTGTATACATGCAGGAGTATGCTCCACACACCTGGACATGGTTGTTACTGTATACATGCAGGAGTATGCTCCATACACCTGGACATGGTTGTTACTGTATACATGCAGTAGTATGCTCCACACACCTGGACATGGTTGTTACTGTATACATGCAGGAGTATGCTCCATACACCTGGACATGGTTGTTACTGTATACATGCAGTAGTATGCTCCACACACCTGGACATGGTTGTTACTGTATACATGCAGGAGTATGCTCCACACACCTGGACATGGTTGTTACTGTATACATGCAGGAGTATGCTCCACACACCTGGACATGGTTGTTACTGTATACATGCAGGAGTATGCTCCATACACCTGGACATGGTTGCTACTGTATACATGCAGTAGTATGCTCCACACACCTGGACATGGTTGTTACTGTATACATGCAGGAGTATGCTCCACACACCTGGGCATGGTTGTTTAATATGCTCATTCACCTGTGAGTGAGCATACTAACATAATTTTAGGAAATAACAGCCAGTCTATGGACGATAGCTAATCTATCTTTGGCTGTTGTTGTAGTTATTGTTGATATTAAACCATACCCCCGGCCGGGATTGAACCCGCGGTCATAGAGTCTCAAAACTCCAGCCCGTCGCGTTAGCCACTAGACCAGCTAGCCACAAT
>NC_091350.1:231905-239405 GCF_038502225.1 Cherax quadricarinatus
TACAGTCTTTGGACACCTAGCCTATACTCTGTCTACGGTCTTCATTGTCCTTCCTCGATCTTCATGACTTTGCATTTGGCGGGGTTAAATTCGAAGAGCCAGTTGCTGGACCAAGCTTCCAGCCTGTCCAGGTCTTTTTATAGTCCTGCCTGGTCCTCATCTGATTTAATTCTCCTCATTATCTTCATATCATCTGCAAACAGGGACAATTCTCAGTCTATCTTTCCGTCATGTCATTCCCATATACGTACCAGAAATAGCACTGGTCCTAGGACTGACCCCTGTGGAACCCCGCTCGTCACAGGCGCCCTCTGTGATACCTCGTCATGTACCATGACTCGTTGTTGCCTCCCAGACAGGTATCCTCTGATCTAGTGCAGTGTCCTTCCTCTTATACGTGCCTGATCCTCTAATTTTTGCACTAATCTCTTGTGAGGAACTGTGTCGAAAGCCTTCTTGCATTCCAAGAAAATCCCATCTACCCACACCTCTCGTGTCTTACTTCCGTTACCTTGTCCTAAAACTCCAGTAGATTTTGTGACATAAGATTTACCTTTCCTGAATCCGTGTTGGTTGTCGTTAATAAGCTTGCTCAGTTCTGTGTGTGTGTATGTGTGTGTGTGTGTGTGTGTGTGTTTGTTTGTATGTGTGGGAGTTGAATAATAGCTCTAGGTCTTTCGTGTCGTAATCAACACATCATCAGGAGCTTGCAATGTTGCAGACTGGTCTATTAAGTTCCCAGCAAGGACTTCGTTTTATCAGGGGAAAAGAGATCACAGACAAGTGACGAGAAGCTTCAACAACAACAGCAAAAAAAAAAAAAAAAACGTTAACAGTTGAAAAACAGAAGCATCAACAAATCAACAGGTACAGCACAAATTATTCTCCCCCCCCCCTTCCCTTCCCCCCTCCCCCTCCCCTCCTAGCAACTACAGAAACGAAAACACGAGACACTCCCCGACAATAACAATACATCAGCTCACTTGTAAAGATTGCATGACGTCATAACCCACGTAATAGACGACCCAGCCAATCACAGCTGAGAGTTCCCACCACAGGAAGCTGGGGAAGCCTGGATACTGGAGAGATTGTCATCGTTGGTCTCGGGATAATGAGTCTAGAAACAACACCGCTTAAGGACAAGAATTACATATACCATAAAGACTCAGGATAATGAACTTAGTAACATCATGACATTAGGGTCAAAATAACCTGCGACTAACGGCTCGAAGACAATACGTATCGTACTGCGGAGATTAAATGTCTCTTACATTTTTGTTCTTGTAAATTGTCATTTTGTACTTTGTGTGAGTGTGTGTGTGTGTGTGTGTGTGTGTGTGTGTGTGTGTGTGTGTGTGTGTGTGTGTGTGTGTGTGTGTGTGTGTGTGTGTGTGTAGTTGTCGTAATTTATATACTTTTCAAACATATAAACACCTTATTAACAATAATGATATTTTATTATCATTAAACCAATTAATATTAATTGGTTTGAGAATTACCTACCAAGTTTATTCAACGGGGCCAAGAACTCTGATGCTTCTGACATGCTGAACTTTTTCCCTGTGATCAGCAGCACCTCCATACTAACTAGCATGAAATGGAAGACAAGTACCAGCCGAAGTAGATGCAAATGCGTTAGTCCAGCACTATCAGTCTGTCGTTCTTCCAGAGGTATAACGTGACACTTTCGTGGAAGCACGTTAGCAAGGATCTAGGTTCTCTCTCTGCCTGTTGCAAGTTAGCAAGGATTTAGGTTCTCTCCCGACTTGTTGCAAGTTAGCAAGGATTTAGGTTCTCTCCCGACTTGTTGCAAGTTAGTAAGGATTTAGGTTCTCTCCCGACTTGTTGCAAGTTAGTAAGGATTTAGGTTCTCTCCCGACTTGTTGCAAGTTAGCAAGGATTTAGGTTCTCTCCCGACTTGTTGCAAGTTAGCAAGGATTTAGGTTCTCTCCCGACTTGTTGCAAGTTAGCAAGGATCTAGGTTCTCTCCCGACTTGTTGCAAGTTAACAAGGATTTAGGTTCTCTCCCGACTTGTTGCAAGTTAGTAAGGATTTAGGTTATCTCCCGACTTGTTGCAAGTTAGCAAGGATTTAGGTTATCTCCCGACTTGTTGCAAGTTAGCAAGGATTTAGGTTCTCTCCTGACTTGTTGCAAGTTAGCAAGGATTTAGGTTCTCTCCCGACTTGTTGCAAGTTAGTAAGGATTTAGGTTCTCTCCCGACTTGTTGCAAGTTAACAAGGATCTAGGTTCTCTCCCGACTTGTTGCAAGTTAACAAGGATTTAGGCTCTCTCCCGACTTGTTGCAAGTTAACAAGGATCTAGGTTCTCTCCCGACTTGTTGCAAGTTAACAAGGATTTCGGTTCTCTCCCGACTTGTTGCAAATTAACAAGGATTTAGGCTCTCTCCCGACTTGTTGCAAGTTAACAAGGATCTAGGTTCTCTCCCGACTTGTTGCAAGTTAACAAGGATTTCGGTTCTCTCCCGACTTGTTGCAAGTTAACAAGGATTTAGGTTCTCTCCCGACTTGTTGCAAGTTAACAAGGATTTAGGTTCTCTCCCGACTTGTTGCAAGTTAACAAGGATTTAGGTTCTCTCCCGACTTGTTGCAAGTTAACAAGGATTTAGGTTCTCTCCCGACTTGTTGCAAGTTAACAAGGATTTAGGTTCTCTCCCGACTTGTTGCAAGTTAACAAGGATTTAGGTTCTCTCCCGACTTGTTGCAAGTTAACAAGGATTTAGGTTCTCTCCCGACTTGTTGCAAGTTAACAAGGATCTAGGTTCTCCCTCGACTGGTCATGAACCGTAACAAGACTTCCCTTGATAGGTAAAAATGTGTAGAGTGTAGAAACTCACTTAGGAGACGTTTCGCCCACCAGTGGTTTCTTCAACCCCGTACAGAGTTCATCACATCAGGGAATATATAGTGATAGTCGATAGGAAGTAAAACATTAGTAAAAAATATTCCAAAAATAAAATTTCTAACTATTCCAAAAAAAAGTTGGGCCATATGCAGCATGATAAGTCAGGTCACGTTAACCCTTGTAAAACCAAACTTTTCAGAACTAACATGCTAAAGCCGTTGTACACAAGAGCACTACTAAGACGTACTCACCTACATGTAGTTGTAGGGGTCGATTCACAGCTCCTGTGTTGCTAGGTAACAACGTCTCTGTATGTCTGCCTGCTTCAGGTTGAGTTAAACCTCGCTTTCTATGAGCCCAATTCTGAGTGATGGAACACGACAGAAATAAAGAATTGGCTGTGATGAACAGTGTAGCGGCACAATGCTGATGTATCCAATTTTGTTTACATAGCTTCAGTCTGCCTCTAAGTACGACACAAGTCATTATTATTATTATTATTATTATTAAGATATTAATTATCGTACTGAGCCTACTGCTTGTGACGATATACTAGTTGACTTTGCTTGTGCCTCTCACACGCCAGCCATCCTTCACAACTTGCGCACCTCTCACACTCTCGATCTGTTAACATCTTGCCATAAGACACTTGTACTAGCTTTGAATTATGCAGCAAACTTAAGTCACTGCAATGTAAGGGGTCAGTAAACCAAGCCCTATGCAAATGAATATATATATATATATATATATATATATATATATATATATATATATATATATATATATATATATATATATATATATATATATATATATATATATATATATATATATATATATATATACATATATATATATATATATGTGTGTGTGTGTGTGTGTGTGTGTACTCACCTAGTTGAGGTTGCAGGGGTCGAGTCCAAGCTCCTGGCCCCGCCTCTTCACTGGTCGCTACTAGGTCACTCTCCCTGAACCATGAGCTTTATCGTACCTCTGCTTAAAGCTATGTATGGATCCTGCCTCCACTACATCGCTTCCCAAACTATTCCACTTCCTGACTACTCTGTGGCTGAAGAAATACTTCCTAACATCCCTTTGATTCATCTGTGTCTTCAGCTTCGAACTGTGTCCCCGTGTTGCTGTGTCCAGTCTCTGGAACATCCTGTCTTTGTCCACCTTGTCAATTCCTCTCAGTATTTTGTAAGTCGTTATCATGTCCCCCCTATCTCTCCTGTCCTCCAGTGTCGTCAGGTTGATTTCCCTTAATCTCTCCTCGTAGGACATACCTCTTAGCTCTGGGACTAGTCTTGTTGCAAACCTTTGCACTTTCTCTAGTTTCTTTACATGCTTGGCTAGGTGTGGGTTCCAAACTGGTGCCGCATACTCCAATATGGGCCTAACGTACACGGTGTACAGGGTCCTGAACGATTCCTTATTAAGATGTCGGAATGCTGTTCTGAGGTTTGCTAGGCGCCCATATGCTGCAGCAGTTATTTGGTTGATGTGCGCTTCAGGAGATGTGCCTGGTGTTATACTCACCCCAAGATCTTTTTCCTTGAGTGATGTTTGTAGTCTCTGGCCCCTAGACTGTACTCCGTCTGCGGTCTTCTTTGCCCTTCCCCAGTCCTCATGACTTTGCACTTGGTGGGATTGAACTCCAGGAGCCAGTTGCTGGACCAGGTCTGCAGCCTATCCAGATCCCTTTGTAGTTCTGCCTGGTCTTCGATCGACTGAACTCTTCTCATCAACTTCACGTCATCTGCAAACAGGGACACCTCGGAGTTTATTCCTTCCTTCATGTCATTCACAAATACCAGAAACAGCACTGGTCCTAGGATTGACCCCTGTGGGACCCCGCTGGTCACAGGTGCCCACTCTGACACCTCACCACGTACCATTACTCGCTGCTGTCTTCCTGACAAGTATTCCCTGATCCATTGCAGTGCCTTCCCTGTTATCCCTGCTTGGTCCTCCAGTTTTTGCACTAATCTCTTGTGTGGTACTGTGTCAAACGCCTTCTTGCAGTCCAAGAAAATGCAATCCACCCACCCCTCTCTCTCTTGTCTTACTGCTGTCACCATGTCATAGAACTCCAGTAGGTTTGTGACACAGGATTTCCCGTCTCTGAAACCATGTTGTCTGCTGGTGATGAGATCATTCCTTTCTAGGTGTTCCACCACTCTTCTCCTGATAATCTTCTCCATGATTTTGCATACTATACATGTCAGTGACACTGGTCTGTAGTTTAGTTCTTCATGTCTGTCTCCTTTTTTAAAGATTGGGACTACATTTGCTGTCTTCCATGCCTCAGGCAATCTCCCTGTTTCAATAGATGTATTGAATATTGTTGTTAGGGGTACACATAGCGCCTCTGCTCCCTCTCTCAGGACCCATGGAGAGATGTTATCTGGCCCCATTGCCTTTGAGGTATCTAGCTCACTCAGAAGCCTCTTCACTTCTTCCTCGGTTGTGTGTACTATGTCCAGCACATGGTGATGTACCCCACCTCTCCGTCTTTCTGGAGCCCCTTCTGTCTCCTCTGTGAACACTTCTTTGAATCTCTTGTTGAGTTCCTCACATACTTCACGGTCATTTCTTGTTGTCTCTCCTCCTTCCTTCCTTAGCCTGATTACCTGGTCCTTAACAGTTGTTTTCTTCCTGATGTGGCTGTATAACAGCTTCGGGTCAGATTTGGCTTTTGCTGCTATGTCGTTTTCATATTGACGTTGGGCCTCTCTTCTTATCTGTGCATATTCGTTTCTGGCTCTACGACTGCTCTCCTTATTCTCCTGGGTCCTTTGCCTTCTATATTTCTTCCATTCCCTAGCACACTTGGTTTTTGCTTCCTTGCATCTTTGGGTGAACCATGGGCTCATCCTGGCTTTTTCATTATTCCTGTTACCCTTGGGTACAAACCTCTCCTCAGCCTCCTTGCACATTGTTGCTACATATTCCATCATCTCATTAACTGGCTTCCCTGCCAGTTCTCTGTCCCACTGAACCTCATTCAGGAAGTTCCTCATTCCTGTGTAGTCCCCATTCCTGTAGTTTGGCTTCATTCGTCCTGGCCTTCCTGCTTCCCCCTCCACTTGTAGCTCTACTGTTTATTCGAAGCTCAAAACCACATGGTCACTGGCCCCAAGGGGTCTTTCATATGTGATGTCCTCAGTATCTGCACTACTCAAGGTGAATACTAAGTCCAGTCTTGCTGGTTCATCCTCTCCTCTCTCTCTTGTAGTGTCCCTTACGTGTTGGTACATGAAGTTTTCCAGTACCACCTCCATCATCTTAGCACTCCACGTATCTTGGCCCCCATGTGGCTCCAAGTTCTCCCATTCGATCTCCTTGTGGTTAAAGTCGCCCATGATCAGGAGCTTTGCCCTGCATGCATGAGCTCTTCTGGCCACTGCAGCCAGTGTGTCAACCATCGCTCTATTGCTCTCATCATACTCTTGCCTTGGCCTCCTGCTGTTCTGTGGTGGGTTATACATTACTGCAATTATCACCTTGGGACCACCAGAGTGAAGCGTTCCCGCTATGTAATCACTTTCTTCTCCGCTGTCTCCTCTCTCCAGCTCATCAAAATTCCATCGGTGTTTGATCAGCAATGCCACTCCTCCACCCCCCCCCCCTGTTCCTTCTGTCTTTTCTCAGGATCTGGTATCCCGCTGGAAAGATGGCATCTGTTATCATACCTGTAAGCTTGGTTTCTGTGATCGCTATGATGTCTGGTGATGCCTCTTTGACTCTTTCGTGCCACTCCTCCCACTTGTTTGTGTTTGTGTGTGTGTGTGTGTGTGTGTGTGTGTGTGTGTGTGTGTGTGTGTGTGTGTGTGTGTGTGTGTGTGTGTGTGTGTGTGTGTGTGTGTGTGTATGTGTGTGTGTGTGTAAGAGAAGGAAATTAAAAGTGAATACAGGAAAGAGTAAGGTTACGAGGATAACAAAAAGATTAGGTGATGAAAGATTGGATATCAGATTGGAGGGAGAGAGTATGGAGGAGGTGAATGTATTCAGATATTTGGGAGTGGACGTGTCAGCGGATGGGTCTATGAAAGATGAGGTGAATCATAGAATTGATGAGGGGAAAAGGGTGAGTGGAGCACTTAGGAGTCTGTGGAGACAAAGAACTTTGTCCTTGGAGGCAAAGAGGGGAATGTATGAGAGTATAGTTTAACCAACGCTCTTATATGGGTGTGAAGCATGGGTGATGAATGTTGCAGCGAGGAGAAGGCTGGAGGCAGTGGAGATGTCATGTCTGAGGGCAATGTGTGGTGTGAATATAATGCAGAAAATTCGTAGTTTGGAAGTTAGGAGGAGGTGCGGGATTACCAAAACTGTTGTCCAGAGGGCTGAAGAAGGGTTGTTAAGGTGGTTCGGACATGTAGAGAGAATGGAGCGAAACAGAATGACTTCAAGAGTGTATCAGTCTGTAGTGGAAGGAAGGCGGGGTAGGAGTCGGTCTAGGAAAGGTTGGAGGGAGGGGGTAAAGGAGGTTTTGTGTGCGAGGGGCTTGGACTTCCAGCAAGGATGCGTGAGCGTGTTTGATAGGAGTGAATGGAGACAAATGGTTTTTAATACTTGACGTGCTGTTGGAGTGTAAGCAAAGTAACATTTATGAAGGGGTTCAGGGAAACCGG
>NC_091350.1:244405-266905 GCF_038502225.1 Cherax quadricarinatus
TGTGTGTGTGTGTGTGTGTGTGTGTGTGTGTGTGTGTGTGTGTGTGTGTGTATGTGTTTGTGTGTGTGAGTACGAGTGTATTAAACAACACAAACGTATTAAAATCTAGAATACTTTAGCTAGAATCACCGACAATATGTTAGGCAACAAGACCTCTCGCTCTCCAGAAGCCTGACGACTTGACAAAGCTCCTAGAGAGCGAAACGCTGCTGTAACAAAACATCGTACGAGCTGCACCTGTGTCCTGTCGCGAGTCAGCACGAGGTCTCACACAAATAAGCCAGAACTTAATCGTGGGATTTACATGCTAAAAAAAATAAAAATCTTGTTGCAGTGGGAATGGGGCAGTTGATCCCCTTTGCTACACCTGAACAGCAGTAGATTACGCTCATAAATGCATTCCATTTATCTGGGTAGAAACACGTGATAGCCTATGGGCTATGGCCCATAGGTTATCATGTGACAGAGGCTATCACGGCCCAGAGGCTATCATGGCCCAGAGGTTATCATGGCCCAGAGGCTATCATGGCCCAGAGGCTATCACGGCTCAGAGGCTGTCAGGGCCTAGAGGCTACCATGGCCCAGGGGCTATCACGGCACAAAGGCTATCATGGTCCAGAGGCTATCATATGACAGAGGCTATCATGACCCAGAGGCTGTCATGTGACAGAGGCTATCATAGCCCAGAGGCTATCATGGCCCAGAGGCTATCATGTGACAGAGGCTATCACGGCCCAGAGGCTATCATGGCCCAGAGGTTATCATGGCCAAGAGGCTATCATGGCCCAGAGGCTATCATGTGACAGAGGCTATCATGGCCCAGATGCTACCATGGCCCAGAGGCTATCATGTGACAGAGACTATTATTCCCAGAGGCTATCATGGCCCAGATGCGATCATGGCCCAAAGGCTACCATGGCCCAGGGGTTATCACGGCCCAAAGGCTATCATGGCCCAGAGGCTATCATGGCCCAGAGGCTATCACGGCCCAATGGATATCATGGCCCAGATGCTATCATGTGACAGAGGCTATCATAGCCCAAAGGCTATCATGGCCCAGAGGCTATCATGGCCCAGAGGCTATCACGGTTCAGAGGCTATCATGGCCTAGAGGCTACCATGGCCCAGGGGCTATCATGGCCAAGAGGCTATCACGGCCCAAAGGCTATCATGGCCCAGAGGCTATCATGTGACAGAGGCTATCATGGCCCAGAGGCTATCATGGCCCAGAGGCTATCATGGCCCAGAGGCTATCATGGCCCAGAGGCTATCACGGTTCAGAGGCTATCATGGCCTAGATGCTACCATGGCCCTGGGGCTATCACGGCACAAAGGCTATCATGGTCCAGAGGCTATCATATGACAGAGGCTATCATGGCCCAGAGGCTGTCATGTGACAGAGGCTATCATAGCCCAGAGGCTATCATGGCCCAGAGGCTATCATGTGACAGAGGCTATCATGACCCAGATGCTACCATGGCCCAGAGGCTATCATGTGACAGAGGCTATCAGGGCCCAGAGGCTGTCATGTGACAGAGGCTCTCATAGCCCAGAGGCTATCATGGCCCAGAGGCTATCATGTGACAGAGGCTATCATGGCCCAGATGCGATCATGGCCCAGAGGCTACCATGGCCCAGGGGCTATCATGGCACAAAGACTATCATGGCCCAGAGGCTACCATGGCCCAGAGGATATCCTGGCCCAGAGGATATAATGGCCCAGAGGCAATCATGGCCCAGAGACTACCATAGACAGGGGCTATCACGGCCCAAAGGCTATCATGGCCCAGAGGCTATCATGTGACAGAGGCTATCATGGCCCAGAGGCAATCATGGCCCAGAGGCTATCATGGCCCAGAGGCTATCATGGCCCAGAGGCTATCACGGTTCAGAGGCTATCATGGCCTAGAGGCTACCATGGCCCAGGGGCTATCACGGCACAAAGGCTATCATTGTCCAGAGGCTATCATGTGACAGAGGCTATCATGGCCCAGAGGCTGTCAAGTAACAGAGGCTATCATAGCCCAGAGGCTATCATGGCCCAGAGGCTATCACGGCCCAAAGGCTATCATGGCCCAGAGGCTATCATGTGACAGAGGCTATCATAGCCCAGAGGCTATCATGGCCCAGAGGCTATCATGTGACAGAGGCTATCATGGCCCAGATGCGATCATGGCCCAGAGGCTACCATGGCCCAGGGGTATCATGGCACAAAGACTATCATGGCCCAGAGGCTACCATGGCCCAGACGATATCCTGGCCCAGAGGATATAATGGCCCAGAGGCAATCATGGCCCAGAGACTACCATGGACAGGGGCTATCACGGCCCAAAGGCTATCATGGCCCAGAGGCTATCATGGCCCAGAGGCTATCATGGCCAAGAGGCTATCATGGCCCAGAGGCTATCACGGTTCAGAGGCTATCATGGCCTAGAGGCTACCATGGCCCAGGGGCTATCACGGCACAAAGGCTATCATGGTCCAGAGGCTATCATATGACAGAGGCTATCATGGCCCAGAGGCTGTCATGTGACAGAGGCTATCATAGCCCAGAGGCTATCATGGCCCAGAGGCTATCATGTGACAGAGGCTATCATGACCCAGATGCTACCATGGCCCAGAGGCTATCATGTGACAGAGGCTATCAGGGCCCAGAGGCTGTCATGTGACAGAGGCTATCATAGCCCAGAGGCTATCATGGCCCAGAGGCTATCATGTGACAGAGGCTATCATGGCCCAGATGCGATCATGGCCCAGAGGCTACCATGGCCCAGGGGCTATCATGGCACAAAGACTATCATGGCCCAGAGGCTACCATGGCCCAGAGGATATCCTGGCCCAGAGGCTATAATGGCCCAGAGGCAATCATGGCCCAGAGACTACCATGGCCCAGGGGCTATCATGGCACAAAGACTATCATGGCCCAGAGGCTACCATGGCCCAGAGGATATCCTGGCCCAGAGGATATAATGGCCCAGAGGCAATCATGGCCCAGAGACTACCATGGACAGGGGCTATCATGGCCCAGAGGTTATCATGGCCCAGAGGTTATCATGGCCCAGAGGTTATCATGACCCAGAGGTTATCATGGCCCAGAGGTTATCATGACCCTGAGGTTATCATGGTCCAGAGGTTATCATGGCCCACAGGTTATCATGGCCCACAGGGTATCATGGCTCACAGGTTATCATGGCCCACAGGTTATCATGGCCCAGAGGTTATCATGGCCCAGAGGTTATCATGGCCCAGAGGTTATCATGGCCCAGAGGTTATCATGGCCCAGAGGTTATCATGGCCCACAGGGTATCATGGCCCACAGGTTATCATGGCCCACAGGTTATCATGGCCCACAGGTTATCATGGCCCTCAGGTTATCATGGCCCACAGGTTATCATGGCCCACAGGTTATCATAGCCCACAGGTTATCATGGCCCACAGGTTATCATGGCCCACAGGTTATCATGGCCCACAGGTTATCATGGCCCACAGGTTATAGTGACCCACAGGTTATAGTGACCCACAGGTTATAGTGACCCACAGGTTATAGTGACCCACAGGTTATAGTGACCCACAGGTTATAGTGACCCACAGGTTATAGTGACCCACAGGTTATAGTGACCCACAGGTTATAGTGACCCACAGGTTATAGTAACCCACAGGTTATAGTGACCCACAGGTTATAGTGACCCACAGGCTATAGTGACCCACAGGTTATAGTGACCCACAGGTTATAGTGACCCAGATTTCATTCCCTCATATGTCACTAAGAGGAGAAATATTTTTTCGCATGAAGATATATGACAAAAAAAGTTATTTTAAAGGAAACAATAACATTAATACACTTTTCAGAAAAACTAGAAAATCACATGAAGATAGAAATGTTAAAATAAAAAAAATAATCAGAAGGCTCTCTCAATACCTTCCGATTTCTTTTGCTCACAATGCCTGTATAGAATCATTCTGAATGAATATGATAGTTGAAAGAGAGAGAGAGAGAGAGAGAGAGAGAGAGAGAGAGAGAGAGAGAGAGAGAGAGAGAGAGAGAGAGAGAGAGAGAGAGAGAGAGAGAGAAAGAGAGAGAGAGAGACCGACAGACAGATAGAAGACCAGACAGACATACAGATGAACAGACACAGACAAAGCAAACACAGAGAGGGAGAGAGAGAGAGAACACAGGATGAGATGTAGTTGTGATAGTGAGAGATACACACACATCCTCGGATGTGCTGCCGTCGCCACTACTGTATAACTACCTCCAGCATCTCCAACATTACCACCACTACTGTACAACTACCACCAGCATCTCCAACATTACCACCACTACTGTACAACTACCACCAGCATCTCCAACATTACCACCACTACTGTACAACTACCACCAGCATCTCCAACATTATTACCACTACTGTACAACTACCTCCAGCATCTCCAACATTATTACCACTACTGTACAACTACCACCAGCATCTCCAACATTATTACCACTACTGTACAACTACCACCAGCATCTCCAACATTACCACCACTACTGTACAACTACCACCAGCATCTCCATTACCACCAACCACCATTAATAACACTACTACCACCCCTAACATCACAACTACCACGAAAAAATAGCAACCACCATCATTAACATATCGGCTATACTAGTTGTAACATATTATATATATACATTCATATATATATATATATATATATATATATATATATATATATATATATATATATATATATATATATATATATATATATATATATATATATATATATATATATATATATATATATATTACAGAAACTTCATGAAGTAAACTCATTCGGTTAGTACTTTGGGGGTAAATTTAAAAAAAAAGGGGGAACTTTATTGTAACTAAGAAATACGGGAAATATCCCAGCTTTGTGCTTTGTTGTCAAACTAATTAAAACGTTTGTCATCAGTCAAAAATTTTTTTTTTTTTTTTTGAAGAATTATACGAGCACTTCCAACAAAAAGGTAGTCATGGTGCATATGGGAAATGGTCTTATATGGGAGCCCGGGAATAAATCACGAGACGAGGACACTGATTCATGCAACATGTGCACTGGAATGGTGAATCACAGGGCACGAGTGAGTGGGTGAGTCAGTGAATCTCTCTCTCTCTCTCTCTCTCTCTCTCTCTCTCTCTCTCTCTCTCTCTCTCTCTCTCTCTCTCTCTTTTAACACAGGGTTTGAGAAGGTTAAGGATTCTTAGCTTTATTGACAAGCTATTTACAGGTTAAGGATTCCCAGCTTTATTGGCAAGCTAAGAGTTGTTACCTACATTTGAAAGCATTTTTATTGTTATGAGACATACAAGTAGGGAACAGGATGAAGTTGGAGCCATCTGTGGGCCAGCATTTTCATCTGATCAACTGACTTTATCTCGTTGACATCATTATGCTGTACGAATGTGTTCCATACTCGAGGTCATCCTGGGTATATATGATCTCAGATGGAAGTGATGTTCATGGAAGGGTACAGCCAGAGGTGAAGTTGCTGCTTTCTGCCCGTCTTGTGGCATAAAAGCTTGTTTAACGCTGTCCTCGAAGTGGATCCAAGTGTGGTACTTTGACAATATTGGGCTTGTACATAACAGTAAGGCCACCCACATCCCTCCTGTGTTGAAGGCTCTGCTGAAATGACAGATTTATCCAGGATGGGTCCAGGCGAGAGATGAGACGTCTTGCTCTGTTCTCTACTCTGTCAAGCACTCGCAGATTATAGGGGGTGGGGGCAAGCAAACCAAGAAAGTGGAGCATACTCAAGGTGTGAGCGTTCTTGTGCCTCGTACAGAATCTTGCAACCTCTACTGTCAAGCAGATGCGAGATACGGCGAAGTGCTGTAAGCTTCCTGGCTGCCTTGTTTGCAAGATTTACAACATAGATTTTCATGGTTAGTTTGGAGTCATATTTCACCTCAAGGATATCAACTTCTTCTCCAGGTGCCAACACCCTCCCATTCATCCTTACTACTGCACCAGCATTACCATCATGGTGCCTAGAGATCATAATCATTTGCGTTTTGTCAAGTGCAAATGTTACGTGCCATCTATTTCCCCAAGCTGATATAGCTCTTAGCTGGTGATTGATGTAGCTTAGAGCAGCTGGCATTTCTTCTCTTGGATAAGTGAATGTCAGTGTACAGTCGTCTGCATATGCATGTGATTCTGGGATGAGATGAAGAAGGTCGTTGAAGTAGACATTCCATAACAATGGACCCAGCACGCTTCCTTGTGGAACACTTGCCCCAATAGGATGTCTTGCTGATTCCGTTCCATTGAGAACTACACTTAGAGATCTACCATGAAGGTAATCACTGAGGAGACATAGCGTAGAGCCTGCAATTCCCAGTTGCAATTCTCTCTCTCTCTCTCTCTCTCTCTCTCTCTCTCTCTCTCTCACGGAGTACTCGATATTATATTCAACTTAAGAGACCTGTTGTCACCGTATGATAGCTCTTGGTCTTTCGTGTTGCAATCAACACATCATCAGGAGCTTGCAATGTTGCATAAATGACTAGGAGGTTTATGTAGATTCAATGTCCAATTATTATTGTTAGATTTTGAAATATCAGATTAATCTCTTCAGCCATAATGTTTTGACTGTTATTCTTTAGATCATGTATGAATCAGAGTGTGCATATTCTTCCATGTGCATATTAACCTGAATGTGTATATTCTTCAGTGTGTATATTCATCAGTGTGTATATTTTTCAGTGTGTACATTCTTCAGTGTGTATATTCTTCAGTGTATATATATTCTTCCGTGTGTGTATTCTTCAATGTGTATATTCTTTAATGTGTATATTCTTCAGTATGTATATTCATCAGTGTGTATATTTTTCAGTGTATATTCTTCAATGTGTATATTCTTTAATGTGTATATTCTTCAGTATGTATATTCATCAGTGTGTATATTTTTCAGTGTATATTCTTCAATGTGTATACTTCTTCAGTATATGTATATTCATCAGTGTTTATATTTTTCAGTGTATATTCTTCAATGTGTATCAGGTTGTGTATTCTTCAGTGATATATTCAGAGTGTGTATCTCAAAGTGATATTTTTCAGAGTGTGTGTATTCTCCAGTGTATATATTCATCAGTGTATATTCGTCAGAGTGTGTATATTCCTCAGAGTGTGTATATTCCTCAGAATGGGAATATTGCTCAGAATATGTATATTGCTCAGAGTGTGTATATTTCTTAGAGTATGTACACGCAATAACCACTAATAACCTCACAAGTGTGATTTGTACAAATTTTAATGCTAACTAAATGCTAATGTAATAGTATATAACAGAGTTTGTGCAGATGAACATTCCCAGCCTCCAGAATACATTTAAGAGATGAATGTTGATGTATTCTCATACATGTTAGACTTAATGTTATTGAGAGATGCGTCAGGGAATATCTCAAAACTCATATTTGACTTGATATTCGTTGGGTGAATTCAAACACAGAGGCGAGGAGAAGAGCTTTCGCAACATAGTAAGGAGAGAGAGAGAGAGAGAGAGAGAGAGAGAGAGAGAGAGAGAGAGAGAGAGAGAGAGAGAGAGAGAGAGAGAGAGAGAGAGAGAGAGAGAGAGAGAGAGAGAGAGAGAGAGAGAGAGAGAGAGAGAGAGAGAGAGAGAGAGAGAGAGAGAGAGAGAGAGCGAGAGAGAGAATGCTTACACAAAGTCTAGTCATTGACATGATAAGGTTGTGTTGAGAGGCGAGTCTTTCCTCTGGAGAGTTAAGTCTCACCAGTTAACACCTGTGTAAATTCGCTAGCGAAGACCTGTGTAAATTCAGTAGGTATCGTCTGTGTAAATTTACCAGGTAAAACGTGTGCTGTTCCTCCAGGTAACGTAGATAGCTTTAACTAACGCTGTTTAACAGTTTTAATATAGTTCCAGAGAGGAAGTGCATATGGAGGGGCTGGAGGAGGACTAGGAGAAGTAGGAGGAGAAGAAGAAGGTCTGAAGGAGGAGGAGGAGGAGGTACACAAAAAGGTCTGAAGGGGGAGGAGAAGGTACACAAGAAGGTCTGAAGGAGGAGGAGGAGGAGGTATGACGAAGGCTCGGGGAGGAGAAGGTACAAGAAGGTCTTGGAAGGGGGATTGACAAAGGAGGTACGAGGTCCGAAAGAAGGAGGAGAGAAGGCAGCAAGAAGGTCTGAAGGAGGAGGAGGGTACGTAAGAAGGTCTTGAAGGAGGAGGAGGAGAAGGCATGCAAGAAGGTCTTTTGAGGAGGAGGAGGAGAAGGTGTGCAAGGGAAGGTTCTTTGTGGAGGAGGAGGAGAAGGTATCAAAGAAGGTCAGAGGAGGAGGAGGAAGGATGCAAGAAGGTCTGGAAGGGGAGGAGGAGAAGGTAAGAAGGTTCTGAGGAGGGGAGGAGGATGCCAAGAAGGTTTCTGAAGGAGGAGGAGGAAAAGGATTAAGAAGGTTTCTGAAGGAAGGAAGGAGGAGAAGGTACGCAAGAAGGTCTGAAGGAGGAGGAGGAGGAAGGAGGTAGGCTGAAGGCAAGGGAGGAGGAGGAGAATCTAAGAAGGTCTGAAGGAGGAGGAGGAGGAAGGTACGCAAGAAGGTCTAAGGAAGGAGGAGGAGGAGGACGAAGGTCTGAAGGAGGAGGAGGAAGGACGCAAGAAGGTCTGAAGGAGGAGGAGGAGGAAGGCGAAGTAATCTGAAGGAGGAGGAGGAGAAGGTACGCAAGAAGGTCTGAAGGAGGAGGAGGAGGAGAAGGTACACAAGAAGGTCTGAAGGGGGAGGAGGAGGAGGTACACAAGAAGGTCTGAAGGAGGAGGAGGAGGAGGTACACAAGAAGGTCTGAAGGAGGAGGAGGAGAAGGTACGCAAGAAGGTCTGAAGGAGGAGGAGGAGAAGGTACGCAAGAAGGTCTGAAGGAGGAGGAGAAGAAGGCATGCTGAAGGTCTGAAGGAGGAGGAGGAGAAGGTACACAAGTCTAAGAAGGAGGAGAGAAATCAAGAAGGTCTGAAGGAGGAGGAGGAGAAGGTACAAGTCTGAAGGAGGAGGAGGAGAAGGTACGCAAGAAGGTCTGAAGGAGGAGGAGGAGAAGGTACGCAAGAAGGTCTGAAGGAGGAGGAGGAGAAGGTACGCAAGAAGGTCTGAAGGAGGAGGAGGAGAAGGTACGCAAGAAGGTCTGAAGGAGGAGGAGGAGAAGGTACGCAAGAAGGTCTGAAGGAGGAGGATTAGAAGGTACGCAAGAAGGTCTGAAGGAGGAGGAGGAGAAGGTACGCAAGAAGGTCTGAAGGAGGAGGAGGAGAAGGTACGCAAGAAGGTCTGAAGGAGGAGGATTAAGTAGAAGAAGGTCTGAAGGAGGAGGAGGAGAAGGTATGCAAGAAGGTCTGGGAAGGGAGGAGGAGAAGGTAGCAAGGAAGGTCTGAAGGAGGATTAGAAGGCATGCAAGAAGGTCTGAAGGAGGAGGAGGAGGAAGGTAAGGCAAGAAGGTCAAGGAGGAGGAGGAGAAGGTACGCAAGTCTGAAGGAAGGAGGATTAGAAGGACAATGGTCTGAAGGGGGAGGAGGAGGAGGAAGGTACGCAAGAAGGTCTAAGGAGGAGGAGGAGAAGGAGCAAGAAGGTCTAGGAGGAGGGAAGAAGGTACGCAAGAAGGTCTGAAGGAGGAGGAGGAGGAGGAATGGCAAGAAGGTCTGAAGGGAGGAGGAGGAGCAGCAAGAAGGTCTGAAGGAGGAGGAGGAGAAGGTACGCAAGAAGGTCTGAAGGAGGAGGATTAGAAGGTACGCAAGAAGGTCTGAAGGAGGAGGAGGAGAAGGTACGCAAGAAGGTCTGAAGGAGGAGGAGGAGAAGGTACGCAAGAAGGTCTGAAGGAGGAGGAGGAGGGTGCAAGAAGGTCGGAAGGAGGAGGAGAAGGATGGCAAGAAGGTCTGAAGGAGGAGGAGGAGGGTACAAAGTCTGAAGGAGGAGGAGGAGAATGCGCAAGAAGGTCTGAAGGAGGAGGAGGAGAAGGTACACAAGAAGGTCTGAAGGAGGAGGAGGAGAAGGTACTCAAGAAGGTCTGAAGGAGGAGGAGGAGAAGGTACGCAAGAAGAATCTGGAAGGAGGGAGGAGAAAGAAGGTATGCAGAAGGTCTGAAGGAGGAGGAGGAGAAGGTACAGAAGGTCTGAAGGAGAGGAGGAGTCAAGAAGGTCTGAAGGAGGAGGAGGAGAAGGTATGCAAGTAAGGTCTGAAGGAGGAGGAGGAGAAGGTAGAAGAAGGTCAAGGAGGAGGAGGAAGTGCAAGAAGGTCTGAAGGAGGAGGAGGAGAAGGCATGAAGGTCGAAGGAGGAGGAGGAGAAGGCATAGCAAGAAGGTCAAGGAGGAGGAGGAGAAGAATGAAGGAAGGTCTGAAGGAGGAGATTAGAAGGCACGCAAGAAGGTCTGAAGGAGGAGGAGGAGAAGGTACGCCAAGTGGGGAGGTCTGAAGGAGGAGGAGGAGAAGGTACGCAAGAAGGTCTGGAAGGAGGAGGGAGGAGAAGGTAGAAGGTCTGGAAAGGAAGGAGGAGGAGGGAGAAGGTACGCAAGAAGGTCTGAAGGAGGAGGGAGGAAGGCGGAGGTGCAACCAAGAAGGTCTGAAGGAGGTGGAGGAGGGAAGGTAACATAAGGAAGGTCTGAAGGAGGAGGAGGAGAAGGTACGCAAGAAGGTCTGGAAGGAGGGAGGGAGGAGAAGGTACTGCCAAGTGAAGGTCTGGAAGGAGGGGAGGAGGAGAAGGTACGCAAGAAGGTCTGAAGGAGGAGGGAGGAGAAGGTGGAGTGCGCAAGAAGGTCTGAAGGAGGGAGGAAGGAGTAATAAGGAAGGTCTGAATAGCGGGAAGGAGGAGAAGGTACATAAGGGGAAAGGTCTGGAAGGAGGAGGGAGGAGAAGGAAGGGAGGAGGAGGTACGCAAGAAGGTCTGAAGGAGGAGGAGGAGAAGGTACGCAAGAAGGTCTGAAGGAGGAGGAGGAGAAGGTACGCAAGAAGGTCTGAAGGAGGAGGAGGAGAAGGTACGCAAGAAGGTCTGAAGGAGGAGGAGAAGGAGGAGAAATAGGTGAGCTTCACTCTTAGTGGCCACTGGCTTTATGAACCACTGGGTGCCGTCGGAATGGCATCTTTATCAGAGATCTTGTTTTGTAGGATAAGTGTCAAGTGTTGGCAGCTGTTGTCTTGGATGTGTCAATTGTGAAGGTGTGTTTCTTGTGTCTGTGTTGCTCTCTTGTCTTAAACTGTCTATCACAGATTTTGCTCTCTCTCTCTTTCCCTCTCTTTCTCTCTCTCTCTCTCTCTCTCTCTCTCTCTCTCTCTCTCTCTCTCTCTCTCTCTCTCTCTCTCTCTCTCTCTCTCTCTCTCTCTCTCTCTCTCTGTCCTGTCTCTCTCTCTCTCTCTCTCTCTTTCTCTCTCTCTCTCTCTCTCTCTCTCTCTCTCCCTCTCTCTCTCTCTCTCTCTCTCTCTCTCTGTCTCTCTCTCTCTCTCTCTCTCTCTCCTCTCTCTCTCTCTCTCTCTCTCTCTCTCTCTCTCTCTCTCTCTCTCTCTCTCTCTCTCTCTCTCTCTCTCTCTCTCTCTCTCTCTCAAACTCTGTTCATCCCTACTATTATTGGGGCTATTTAGCCCCCAATATTAATGGGCCATTTAAACCCAACTGTTATTGAAGCTATTTAGCCCCAACTATTACTGGGGCTATTTAGGCCCCAGGGAATTTTAATAACCCTCGTTGTATATGTTATTTTTTTCAGTCACCAAATGTTTTCAGTAATGGCAAAAGTTTTTATTCATTCCGTTCCCGGAATATTCAATTTTTCTAGTTTATCAAGGGTGTTCACTGTATTCTGGGTAATTTGTATACTGTGATCATGTCTCCTCTGGTTCTCCAGTCTTCTATGGATGTAAGATTTAGTTAATTTTACCTATCTTCGTATTGCTGTTATTATAGTTGTGTGTGTGTGTGTGTGTGTGTGTGTGTGTGTGTGTGTGTGTGTGTGTGTGTGTGTGTGTGTGTGTGTGTGTGTGTGTGTTGAACAGTATGTAGGAAACACGAGAGCATAAACAAGAAATATACTACTTATATTATTGTTATGTCGCTCCTGATAGAGAAACAATATATGCTCATCCGGTCGAGAGAGAGAGAGACAGAGAGAGAGAGAGAGACAGAGAGAGAGGTGAATTAGGTACCTCACAGCCCTGCTCTGGGAGCTCATCCACCACCGGAACTGGAATGCTCTTCTTCCTCCAGGGATGTTGACAAACCTGAAGTGAAAGCCTTCCACTGGACACATCCCTTCAATCTGCAACAAGAACATTCCATTCCTGACCGGCAATATGTGACAAAGCCTACAAGGATCCAGCCTTTGGTTTTGGCTGCTGTTAGTGAGTAGAGGCTGCTAACTGCTAAAGTTACAAAGCATGGCGAAGGTATAAGAAGACATCCTACCACCTATAACAGGAACTTGTACATGTACAAGAAGCCCTGTGAGGCATATGGGTGATTGTTCAAAAGTGGGAGCCATTGCTAAATGGGAGGTGGACACTAAAAGAAAGAATTAGGGCATCTGGTAGGTAGGCTCCAAAGCCTGGAGTGGGTCCCTAGGTCAAGGACAGACAAGGTTATCTGCCTGATGAACTTATTCCCGCCTCTAAATCGATAGGATGGGACCACCTCTACTAGTAGTCAAGAGAAGGAGGCGGGACCTCTTTGCTGAACACTTTGCTACCAAAATGCAAGAAGTTCCTGATCCAGCAAGGGACCCTCCTTGGCCCATTAGTTGCTGCAAGAACTGTGTCAAAACCTTGTGGTGGTGGTGACAACAAGGCAGGAGGAGGTGTGCATTTTCCTTCTTAAATCCACTTCCTGGACCAATAAAAGGAAAGGCTGTTAGGGCCCCAGACAAGTTGAGCCTAAGATTGTTGGAGAAGATGTGCAGACCAGCTAAGCAGGCACCTCCTAACCCTCGCATCTTTCAGCACTGCCTAGTACAGTGTAAACGGCCCTCCTGTGGAAAGAGGCAAATGTAGTCCCTGGGTTCACAAAAAGAAAGAGCAGAGCAAGAAATCAGCTTAACTACAGACCAGTGTCACTCCTGTCAATCCACTGGTAAGAATCCTTGAAACAATTGTCTCCAAGACAAATGACAGATTTTTTTGACTACCACTCACTGCTTTGTGATCGTCAATATGGCTTCAGGAAAGGAGTTACTCTGCTGCTGATCTGTTGCTAAACCTTCCACTAAGTGGCACCAGTCACTGGATGAATCCAAAGTCAGCCTGTGTGGTAGCACTGGACATTTGGCTGCTGGCTTTCTCGACCGGGAATTAATAGGGCCTGGGGCCTTGTTGCTAAAAACTTCAAGCACTGGGAATTGAGGCTCTACGCTATGTCTCCTCAGTGCGATTACCTTCATGGTGCCAGATCTCTAAGTGTAGTCCTCAATGGAACTTGGAATCAGCCAGGCATCATCCATTTTGTGACAAAAAGCGTTCCACAAGGAAGCGTGCTGGGTCCACTGTTATGGAATGTCTACTTCAACGACCTTCTTCATCTCATCCCAGAATCACATGCATATGCAGACGACTGTACGCTGAACGGTCTACTTATCCAAGAGAAGAAATGCCAGCTGCTCTAGCTTACATCAATCAACCAGCTGAGGAGCTATATCCAGCTTGGGGAAATAGATAGCGGCAAGTAACATTTGCTACCTGAGAAAACGCAAATGATTGGATCAGTCTCTGAGGCACCATGATGGTAATGCTGGCGCAGTAGTAGCGTGATGAATGGGAGGATGTTGGCAGCCTGGAGTGGAAAAGGTTGATATCCTTTGGGGTGAAATTTCTGACTCCAAACTAACCATGAAGAAAGAACCATGTTGTAAATCTTGCAAACAAGGCAGCCAGGAAGCTTATAGCACTTCGCCGTATCTCGCATCTGCTTGACAGGTAGGGGTTGCAAGATCCTATACGAGGCACAAGTACCGCTCCACCACCTTGAGTATGCTCCACTTTGTTGGTTTGCCTGCCCCCCTCCTTCTCATCTGGCGACTGCTGGACAGGAAGTAGAGAACAGAGCAAGACGTCTGCCTCTCTTCGCCTGGACCCATCCTGGATAAATCTGTCATTTCAGCAGAGCCTTCAACATAGGAGGGGATGTGGGTGGCCTTACTGTTATGTACCAAGGCCAATATTGTCAAAATCCACCCACACTTGGATCCACTCGGGGAGTGACAGTGAAACAAGCTTTTTATGCCTCAAGACGGGCAGAAAGCAGCAAGCTTCACTCTGGCTGTACCCTTCTCCAAGGAACATCCACTCCATCGAGATCATACCCATTACCCAGGATGACTCGAGTATGGGAACACATTCGTATGAGCATAATGATTATCAACTTGAGATAAAGTCAGTTGATCAAATGAAAATGCTGGCCCACAGATGGCTCCAACTTCATCCTGTCCCGTACTTGTATGTCTCATAACAATAAAAATGCTTTCAAATGAGCTGATGGTAAGGTAATAGCCTTCTTGGCCTTGCCAATAAAGTTAGGAATCCTTAAGCCACTGTAATATAGGCTGTCCAATCAAAGCTAGGGATCCTAACCTTGTCCAAACCCTGTGTAAAGCGAGAGAGAGAGAGAGAGAGAGAGAGAGAGAGAGAGAGAGAGAGAGAGAGAGAGAGAGAGAGAGAGAGAGAGAGAGAGAGAGACAGAGAGAAGAGACAGAGAGAGAGAGAGAGAGAGAGAGAGAGAGAGAGAGAGAGAGAGAGAGAGAGAGAGAGAGAGAGAGAGAGAGAGAGAGAGAGAGAGAGAGAGAGACAGAGACAAAAAAGAGAGAGAGAGAGAGAGAGAGAGAGAGACACAGGTAGAGAGAGAGAGAGAGAGAGAGAGAGAGAGAGACACAGGTTGAGAGAGAGAGAGAGAGAGAGAGAGAGAGAGAGAGAGAGAGAGAGAGAGAGAGAGAGAGAGAGAGAGAGAGAGAGAGAGAGACAGAGACAGAGTTGAGAGAGAGAGAGAGAGAGAGAGGGAGAGAGAGAGAGAGAGAGAGAGAGAGAGAGAGAGAGAGAGAGAGAGAGAGAGACAGAGAGAGAGAGAGAGAGAGAGAGAGAGAGAGAGAGAGAGAGAGAGAGAGAGAGAGAGAGGGAGAGAGAGAGAGAGAGAGAGAGAGAGAGAGAGACAGAGAGAGAGAGAGAGAGAGAGAGAGAGAAGACACACACAGAGAGAGAGAGAGAGAGAGAGAGAGAGAGAGAGAGAGAGAGAGAGAGAGAGAGAGAGAGAGAGAGAGAGAGATAGTCTTTTTTCAACACAGGGTTTTACAAGATTCAGTAAAGGGTTCCTTGGCTTATCGACAAGCTAAGAGCTGTTGCCTACATCAGTTCACTGTAAACAACCACCGACACGAATGCAATACCGTGGACTGCGGCAATACATAAACTTAACCCGCACGCAGGAGATGAGAAGCTTGATACGA
Organism: Cherax quadricarinatus; assembly: GCF_038502225.1. NCBI lineage: Eukaryota > Metazoa > Arthropoda > Malacostraca > Decapoda > Parastacidae > Cherax > Cherax quadricarinatus. Next base: position 259,841 of record NC_091350.1, read on the forward strand.
TTTGATGTTTTCGGGTCTGAAGCTTGAAGACCATTTACCAAAGTCAGTGTGACTATATAGATGGCCAAAATCCAGGTTCCGAAAGCGTCATCATCGAAGAATTTTAATAATTATTAATGCATACAAATAAGGGAGGACAGGATGGAAGTGTATATATATAAATATATATATATATGTAGTATATATATATAATAATAACTAACAATAATAATATATATATATATATATATATATATATATATATACTATAATATATATATATATATATATATATATTTGCAACTTTTCGAATATTTTATTTAGGCATTGAAATTTTATTTAAAAAAATACCCAAATATCGAAAATTCCTCCATATACCGAAAATAATTTTCGGTATACAAGTACCGTGTTCATTCTCGGCGTAAGAATTAAGTGGTGATTAAAGTGTAATGAACACTTATCAATGCTTAATATTAACCCACATGGAGACAAGAACTTAGGAGATTAAGTGGTCCGTATATTTAGACCTCCTTCTGGGATCCTCTTCTGCTGAAGACGGTCCCAGAAGACTGTCCCAGAAGACGGTCCCTAATAAGTATTTTGGTCCCTGAAGACGGTCCCCAGAAGAAGATGGTCCCAGAAGATTTGGTCCCTGAAGATTTGTCGGTCCTGAAGAACGGTCCCAGAAGACTGTCCCTGAAGACGGTCCCTGAAGACGGTCCCAGAAGACTGTCCCTGAAGACGGTCCCAGAAGACGGTTCCAGAAGACGGTCCCAGAAGACGGTCCCAGAAGACGGTCCCAGAAGACTATCCCAGAAGACTGTCCAAGAAGACTATCCCAGAAGACGGTCCCAGAAGACGGTCCCAGAAGACTATCCCAGAAGACGGTCCCTGAAGACGGTCCCAGAAGACTGTCCCAGAAGACGGTCCCAGAAGACGGTCCCAGAAGACGGTCCCAGAAGACGGTCCCAGAAGACGGTCCCAGAAGACTGTCCCAGAAGACGGTCTCAGAAGACGGTCCCAGAAGACGGTCCCAGAAGACGGTCCCAGAAGACGGTCCCAGAAGACGGTCCCAGAAGACGGTCCCAGAAGACGGTCCCAGAAGACGGTCCCAGAAGACGGTCCCTGAAGACGGTCCCAGAAGACGGTCCCAGAAGACGGTCCCAGAAGACGGTCCCACAAGACGGTCCCACAAGACAGTCCCAGAAGACGGTCCCAGAAGACGGTTCCAGAAGACGGTCCCAGAAGACGGTTCCAGAAGACGGTCCCAGAAGACGGTCCCAGAAGACGGTCCCACAAGACGGTCCCACAAGACGGTCCCAGAAGTCGGTCCCAGAAGACGGTCCCACAAGACGGTCCCACAAGACGGTCCCACAAGACGGTCCCACAAGACGGTCCCAGAAGTCGGTCCCAGAAGACGGTCCCAGAAGACGGTCCCAGAAGACGGTCGAAATATACAGATCAATTTAGTGAGTTTGTGTCTCTATTTCGGTTATTGTTGAGCATAAGGTTTAAGCGGTGTTCTAGCAGAGTCTGCTGACCCTTGGTACTCTAGTAGAGTCTGCTGACCCCTCGGTACTCTGGTAGAGTCTGCTGACCCCTCGGTACTCTAGTAGAGTCTGCTGACCCCTCGTTACTCTAGTAGAGTCTGCTGACCCCTCGGTACTCTGGTAGAGTCTGCTGACCCCTCGGTACTCTAGTAGAGTCTGCTGACCCCTCGTTACTCTAGGTAGTCCCAGTACTGCTAGACCCTCGGTACTCTAGTAGGAGTCTGGCTGACCCTCCGGTTTGCTCTAAGTAAAGTTCTGGCTGACCCTCGGTACTCTAGTAGGGTCTGCTGACCCCTCGGTACTCTAGTAGGGTCTGCTGACCCTCGGTACTCTAGTAGAGTCTGCTGACCCCTCGGTACTCTAGTAGAGTCTGCTGACCCCTCGGTACTCTAGTAGAGTCTGCTGACCCCTCGGTACTCTAGTAGAGTCTGCTGACCCCTCGGTACTCTAGTAGAGTCTGCTGACCCCTCGGTACTCTAGTAGAGTCTGCTGACCCCTCGGTACTCTAGTAGAGTCTGCTGACCCCTCGGTACTCCTAGGTAAAGTTCTGCTGACCCACTTCGGTACCTCTGAAGTAGAGTCTGCTGACCCCTCGGTACTCTAGTTAAGGGTCCTGCTGACCCCTCAGGTACTCTATAGTAGGAGTCTGCTGGCCCTCGTTACTCTAGTAGGGGAGTCTGCTGACTCCTCAGGTACTCCTAGTAGAGTTTGCTGACCCCTCAGGTACTCTAAGTGCAGAGTCACTGGCCCCCCTGACCCTCGGTACTCTAGTAGGGTCTGCTGACCCCTCGGTACTCTAGTAGAGTCTGCTGACCCCTCGGTACTCTAGTAGAGTCTGCTGACCCCTCGGTACTCTAGTAGCGTATGCTGATCCTCAGCCGAGGCCCACTCTAGTAGAGTCTGCTGACCCCTCGGTACTCTAGTAGGTCTGGGCTTGGACCCCTCGGTACTCTAGGTAGAGTCTGCTGACCCCTCGGTACTCTTCAGTAGAGTTCTGCTGACCCCTCAGGTGCTCCTAGCAGGGTCCTGCTGACCCCTCGGTACTCTAGTAGAGTCTGCTGACCCTCGGTACTCTAGTAGAGTCTGCTGACCCCTCGGTACTCTAGTAGAGTCTGCTGACCCCTCGGTACTCTAGTAGAGTCTGCTGACCCCTCGGTACTCTAGTAGGGTCTGCTGACCCTCGGTACTCTAGTAGGGTCTGCTGACCCCTCGGTACTCTAGTAGAGTCTGCTGACCCCTCGGTACTCTAGTAGGGTCTGCTGACCCCTCGGTACTCTAGTAGAGTCTGCTGACCCCTCGGTACTCTAGTAGAGTCTGCTGACCCTCGGTACTCTAGTAAAGTCTGCTGACCCCTCGGTACTCTCTGGTGAGGGGGATCTGCTGACCCTCCCGGTTACTCTAGTAGAGTCTGCCCTGACCCCTCGGTACTCTGAGTAGGATCTGCTGACCCTCAGGTACTCTAGTAGAGTCTGCTGACCCTTGGTACTCTAGTAGAGTCTGCTGACCCTTGGTACTCTAGTAGAGTCTGCTGACCCTCGGTACTCTAGTAGAGTCTGCTGACCCCTCGGTACTCTAGTAGAGTCTGCTGACCCCTCGGTACTCTAGTAGGGTCTGCTGACCCTCGGTACTCTAGTAGAGTCTGCTGACCCTCGGTACTCTAGTAGAGTCTGCTGACCCCTCGGTCACTCCTAGGTAGAGTCTGCTGACCCTCGGTACTCTAGGTAAGAGTCTGCTGGACCCTCCAGGTACTCCCCTGTAGTAAAGAAGTCTGCTGACCTCGGCAGGTACTCTAGTAGAGTCTGCTGGACCTCAGGCATACTCTAGGTAAGGAGTCTGGCTGACCCCTCCCGGTACTCTAGCAGGGTCTGCTGACCCCTCGGTGCTCTAGTAAGGAAGTCTGCTGGACCCCTCGGTACTCTAGGTAGGTGTCTTGCTGAAGCCCCTCAGGTACTCCTAGTAGAGTCTGGCTTGACCCCTCGATACTCTAGTAAGAGTCTGGCTGGACCCTCGGTTGCTGAAGTAGAGTTCTGCTGACCCCTCTGGTTACTCTAGTAGATTCTGCTGACCCTCTGGTACTCGTAGGGGTCTACTGCTGACCCTCCAGGTACTCGGCTAGTAGGGTTCTGCTGACCCTCGGATGCTCTAGTAGCAGTCTGCTGACCCTCGGTACTTCTAGTAGGGTCTGCTGGCCTCCCAGGAGTACTTCGTAGGGGTCCTGCTGGACCCCTCGGTGCCTCTAGTAGGGATCTGCTGACCCTCCAGGTACCTCGTAGTAGGTCTGCTGACCTTCGGTACTCTAGTAGAGTCTGCTGACCCCTCGGTACTCTAGTAGAGTCTGCTGACCCTCGGTACTCTAGTAAAGTCTGCTGACCCCTCGGTACTCTAGTAGGGTCTGCTGACCTTTAGGTACTCTCTGGCATTCTGTTCTGGACCCCCTCGGTACTCCTAATAGAGTCTGGCTGACCCCTCGGTACTCTAGTAGGGTCTGCTGACCCTCAGGTACTTCGTAGTAAGTCTCCGCTGACCCCTCAGGTAGTCCTAGGTAGGGTCTGCTGACCCTCAGGTACTCAGTGGGATCCTGCTGGACCCCTCCCGGTGCCACTCTAGTAGGGTCTGCTGACCCTCCCGATACTCTAGTAGAGTCTCTGCTGGCCCTCGGTACCCTCCTGGTAGACGTGTAGGCTCCGGACCCCTCAGTCGCTGTAGTAGGGTCTCCGCTGACCCTCAGGTGGCTCTTGCAGGGGTCTGCTGACCCCTCGGTACTCTAGTAGAGTCTGCTGACCCCTCGGTACTCTAGTAGAGTCTGCTGACCCCTCGGTACTCTAATAGAGTCTGCTGACCCCTAGGTACTCTAGCAGAGTCTGCTGACCCCTCGGTACTCTAATAGAGTCTGCTGACCCCTCGGTACTCTAGTAGGGTCTGCTGACCCTCGGTACTCTAGTAGGGTCTGCTGACCCCTCGGTACTCTAGTAGGGTCTGCTGACCCTCGGTGAGCCTCTAGTGAGGGTCCTGCTGGACCCTCCCGGTCACTCTGAGTAGGAGGTCTGCTGACCCTCGATACCTCTAGTAGAGTCTGCTGACCCCTCCCAGGTACCTCTAGTAGGGTCTCCGCTGACCCCTTCGGTACGGTACTAGTAGGGGTCCTGCTGACCCCTCGGTACTCTAGTAGGGTCTGCTGACCCCTCGGTACTCTAGTAGGGTCTGCTGACCCTCGGTACTCTAGTAGGGTCTGCTGACCCCTCGGTACTCTAGTAGAGTCTGCTGACCCTCGGTACTCTAGTAGGGTCTGCTGACCCTCGGTACTCTAGTAGGGTCTGCTGACCCCTCGGTACTCTAGTAGAGTCTGCTGACCCTCGGTACTCTAGTAGGGTCTGCTGACCCTCGGTACTCTAGTAGGGTCTGCTGACCCTCGGTACTCTAGTAGGCCCGTGCTGACCCCTCGGTGCCACTCTAGTTGTTGTCTGCTGACCCTCGGTGCACTCTTGATAGTAGGGTCTGCTGACCGCTCGGTCACTCTAGTGAGAGTCTGCTGACCCTCAGGTACTCTGTAGTAGGGTGATGCCCTGACCCTCGGAGCCTACTAGTAGGGTTCTGCTGACCCCCTCCAGGTACTCTAGTAGGGTCCTGCTGACCCCTCGGTACTTCTAGTAGAGTCTGCTGGACCCCCTCAGGTACTCCTAGTAGAGCTTCTGATGACCCTCAGGTACTCTAGTAGAGTCTGCTGACCCCTCGGTACTCTAGTAGAGTCTGCTGACCCCTCGGTACTCTAGTAGAGTCTGCTGACCCCTCGGTACTCTAGTAGGGTCTGCTGACCCCTCGGTACTCTAGTAGAGTCTGCTGACCCCTCGGTACTCTAGTAGGGTCTGCTGACCCTCGGTACTCTAGTAGAGTCTGCTGACCCTCGGTACTGTAATGGTAGATTATACTCGGGTTATGGCAGATTACTGTAAATGCCATAACTCGCACTGTCTACCTCATTTACATATTTAAGTTAGTCTCTTTTCCAATTTTTTATTCACTAAAAATATTTGTAAATTACGTTTACACAGAATTAATGTTTTTTTTTTTTACAAACATTAATATTTCTTTGCGTTAGTGAATAATATATGTAAATACTGATAACCTTTGTTACTACTGAGTTTTGTTTGTGAGTTTCTTTGCAGGTTAATAAGATAAGAGAAGCTAGCTTATTCTCTCTCTCTCTCTCTCTCTCTCTCTCTCTCTCTCTCTCTCTCTCTCTCTCTCTCTCTCTCTCTCTCTCTCTCTCTCTCTCTCTTTATCTCACACGATTTATCCACAGCAGAAAAAATAACTAAATGCATTTTGATTTTCACTTCCCGGGAAAGACGATAATTTAGATTAGATTTTGAAGCCCCAGTTTACAGAAGAATTTCAAAAAATTAGGTTTCCTTGTACAAGTGTGTGTGTGTGTGTGTGTGTGTGTGTGTGTGTGTGTGACATTGTGTGTGTGTGTGTGTGTGTGTGTGTGTGTGTGTACTCACCTAGTTGTACTCACCTAGTTGAGGTTGGGTGGGGTCGAGGTCCGAGCTCCTCAGGCCCCGCCTTCCTCTTCACTGATCAAGCTTACTAGGTCACTCCCTCCTGAGTGTGAGCTTTATCGTACCTTCTCTGCTTAAAAGCTATGTATGGATCCCTGCCTCCACTACATCCGCTTCCGACTATTCCACTTACTGACTACTCTGTGGCTGAAGAAAGTACTTCCCTAACATCCCTGTGATTCATCTGTGTCTTTAGCTTCCAACTGTGTCCCCCTTGTTTACTGTGTCCAATCTCTGGGACATCCTGTTTTTGTCCACCTTGTCAATTCCTCTCAGTATTTTGTATGTCGTTATCATGTCCCCCTCTCTCTCCTGTCCTCCAGTGTCGTCAGGTTGATTTCCCTTCCAACCTCTCCTCATCGCAGGACATACCTCTTAAGCTCTGGGACTGAGTCTTGCTTGCAAAACCTTTGCACTTTTCTCTGGAGTTTCTTTGCGTTGCTTGGCTAGGTGTGGGTTCCCCAAACTGGTGCCATGCATACCCTCCCAATATGGGCCTAACGTGGCCACAGGTGTGCAGGGTCCTGAATGATTCCATTGATTAAGATGTCAGGAATGCAATCTTCTGAGGTTTGCCTAGGGCCCACCCATATGCTGCAGCAGTTATTTGGCTTGATGTGTGCTTCAGGAGAGATGTGCCTGGTGTTATACTCATTCCCAAGAATCTTTTTCCTTGAGTGAGGTTTGTGTGTGTGTGTGTGTGTGTGTGTGTGTGTGTGTGTGTGTGTGTGTGTGTGTGTGTGTGTGTGTGTGTGTGTGTGTGTGTCTGTGTGTGTGTGTGTGTGTGTGTGTGTGTGTGTGTGTGTGTGTGTGTGTGTGTGTGTGTGTGTGTACTCCACCTATTTGTACTCTCCTAATTTTGTGGTTGCAGGGTCGAGGAGTCTTAGGCCCTGACCCCTGGCCTGCCACCTGGTTGCTACTGGCCCTCTCCCCGCTGCCCATGAGCTTTATCAAACCTCGTCTTAAAACTGTGTATG
>NC_091350.1:271905-276905 GCF_038502225.1 Cherax quadricarinatus
TCTATTCCTTCCGTCATGTCGTTCACAAATACCAGAAACAGCACTGGTCCTAGGACTGACCCTGCGGGACCCCGCTGGTCACAGGTGCCCACTCTGACACCTCGCCACGTACCATGACTCGCTGCTGTCTTCCTGACAAGTATTCCCTGATCCATTGTAGTGCCTTCCCTGTTATCCCTGCTTGGTCCTCCAGTTTTTGCACCAATCTCTTGTGTGGAACTGTGTCAAACGCCTTCTTGCAGTCCAAGAAAATGCAATCCACCCACCCCTCTCTCTCTTGTCTTACTGCTGTCACCATGTCATAGAACTCCAGTAGGTTTGTGACACAGGATTTCCCGTCCCTGAAACCATGCTGGCTGCTGTTGATGAGATCATTCCTTTCTAGGTGTTCCACCACTCTTCTCCTGATAATCTTCTCCATGATTTTGCATACTATACATGTCAGTGACACTGGTCTGTAGTTTAATGCTTCATGTCTGTCTCCTTTTTTAAAGATTGGGACTACATTTGCTGTCTTCCATGCCTCAGGCAATCTCCCGGTTTCGATAGATGTATTGAATATTGTTGTTAGGGGTACACATAGCGCCTCTGCTCCCTCTCTCAATACCCATGGGGAGATGTTATCTGGCCCCATTGCCTTTGAGGTATCTAGCTCACTCAGAAGCCTCTTCACTTCTTCCTCGGTTGTGTGCACTGTGTCCAGCACTTGGTGGTGTGCCCCACCTCTCCGTCTTTCTGGAGTCCCTTCTGTCTCCTCTGTGAACACTTCTTTGAATCTCTTGTTGAGTTCTTCACATACTTCCCGGTCATTTCCTGTTGTCTCTCCTCCTTCCTTCCTTAGCCTGATTACCTGGTCCTTGACTGTTGTTTTCCTCCTGATGTGGCTGTACAACAGTTTCGGGTCAGATTTGGCTTTCGCTGCTATGTGCTATGTGTGTGTGTGTGTGTGTGTGTGTGTGTGTGTGAGTGTGTGTGTGTGTGTGTGTGTGTGTGTGTATGTGTGTGTGTATGTGTGTGTGTGTGTGTGTGTGTGTGTTTGTGTGTGTGTGTGTGTGTGTGTGTGTGTGTGTGTGTGTGTGTGTGTGTGTGTGTGTGTGTGTGTGTGTGTGTGTGTGTGTATGTGTGTGTGTGTGTGTGTGTGTGTTACTCACCTAGTTGTACTCACCTAGTTGAGGTTGTGGGGTCGAGTCCGAGGCTCCTGGCCCCGCCTCTTCACTGATCGCTACTAGGTCACTCTCCCTGAGCCGTGAGCTTTATCATACCTCTGCTTAAAGCTATGTATGGATCCTGCCTCCACTACATCGCTTCCCAAACTATTCCTCTGTGGCTGAAGAAATACTTCCTAACATCCCTGTGATTCATCTGTGTCTTCAGCTTCCAACTGTGTCCCCTTGTTACTGTGTCCAATCTCTGGAACATCCTGTCTTTGTCCACCTTGTCAATTCCTCTCAGTATTTTGTATGTCGTTATCATGTCCCCTATCTCTCCTGTCCTCCAGTGTCGTCAGGTTGATTTCCCTTAACCTCTCCTCGTAAGACATACCTCTTAGCTCTGGGACTAGTCTTGTTGCAAACCTTTGCACTTTCTCTAGTTTCTTCACGTGCTTGGCTAGGTGTGGGTTCCAAACTGGTGCCGCATACTCCAATATGGGCCTAACGTACACGGTGTACAGGGTCCTGAATGATTCCTTGTGTGTGTGTGTGTGTGTGTACTCACCTAGTTGTACTCACCTAGTTGAGGTTGCGGGGGTCGAATCCGAGCTCCTGGCCCCGCCTCTTCACTGATCGCTACTAGGTCACTCTCCCTGAGCCGTGAGCTTTATCGTACCTCTGCTTAAAGCTATGTATGGATCCTGCCTCCACTACATCGCTTCCCAAACTATTCCACTTACTGACTACTCTGTGGCTGAAGAAATACTTCCTAACATCCCTGTGATTCATCTGTGTCTTTAGCTTCCAACTGTGTCCCCTTGTTACTGTGTCCAATCTCTGGAACATCCTGTTTTTGTCCACCTTGTCAATTCCTCTCAGTATTTTGTATGTCGTTATCATGTCCCCCCTATCTCTCCTGTCCTCCAGTGTCGTCAGGTTGATTTCCCTTAACCTCTCCTCGTAGGACATACCTCTTAGCTCTGGGACTAGTCTTGTTGCAAACCTTTGCACTTTCTCTAGTTTCTTTACGTGCTTGGCTAGGTGTGGGTTCCAAACTGGTGCCGCATACTCCAATATGGGCCTAACGTATACGGTGTACAGGGTCCTGAACGATTCCTTATTAAGATGTCGGAATGCTGTTCTGAGGTTTGCTAGGCGCCCATATGCTGCAGCAGTTATTTGGTTGATGTGCGCTTCAGGAGATGTGTGTGTGTGTGTGTGTGTGTGTGTGTGTGTCTGTGTGTGTGTGTGTGTGTGTGTGTGTGTGTGTGTGTGTGTGTGTGTGTGTGTGTGTGTGTGTGCGTACTGGAGTCTGCACTTACCGTCTACTGCTCTGGTGACCCCTTGACCCTTGGCTGACCTTACCTGCCCCTACCACACCCATTATAATATGACTGGAGCACCGTGCGTAGCAAGACTTTGTTCCCACTCTGTAAGTATCATAAAGCAACACCACACTGCTCATACAACCAATTTAAAAAAAAAAATAAAAACAGTGCCCTGCAAACTTATTCGATTATTTTCAATATATTTATTACCCTCCGCAAGTCCCACTCTTACACTGCGTAACTAAAAAAATCTAATAACATACAACTTGACCTTCCACGACCTAGCCTAAAGTATTTTAATGTGACCTGGTATGACCCCAACCTTGACACTGCATGACCTTACTCGGCTTTTATAAGCTCCAGTGCTCCACTTACAATCAATCTTAATTCTCCCTAACCCAGCTAACTTTTCTTCTGACCCCCAATATACGTACATACACGCACACTGTGTATGTGACACACTTTGTATAAATTCTAATGAGTATATCTCTAATGATGTATGTACACTGAGAGCAAAAATACAGTACAGATAGAAATTATATATATATATATATATATATATATATATATATATATATATATATATATATATATATATATATATATATATATATATATATATATATATATAGTATATATATATATATATATATATATATATATATATATATATATATATATATATATATATATATATATATATATATATATATATATATATGGAATTTAATAATTTTTGATTGGTGGCGAACTGAGCAGGTGACATGTAGGCTTAATGACCCTCGTTCGATAATTTCCAAAAGCAATTAAGCAACCAACGTTTGGCAACGCGGTGGCTTGGTACCACTAAGCAACGTTCAAAACTGCACGCCCAACAATCGCGATGCGAGGATGGTCTGGTATCTCTGCATGATGCATGTCACTATAGTCTAACCTAACCGAGGTAATTTTACGGGAATTTCACACATCCTTTGTTGCAACGACAATTTTTGTTTCTCATGCAAGCGTAAATATAGACGGGTATTGAATTAAATTTTGACGCCTAAGTGGCTAGTTTATGGTGTACCTCATATTCACCCTGTGGATGGTAGTGGCTAGTTTATGGTGTACCTCATATTCACCCTGTGGATGGTAGTGGCTAGTTTATGGTGTACCTCATATTCACCCTGTGGATGGTAGTGGCTAGTTCACTGTGTACCTCATATTCACCCTGTGGATGGTAGTGGTTAGTTCACTGTGTACCTCATATTCACCCTGTGGATGGTAGTGGCTAGTTCATGGTGTACCTCATATTTACCCTGTGGATGGTAGTGGCTAGTTCACTGTGTACCTCATATTCACCCTGTGGATGGTAGTGGCTAGTTCATGGTGTACCTCATATTTACCATGTGGATGGTAGTGGCTAGTTCACTGTGTACCTCATATTTACCCTGTGGATAGTAGTGGCTAGTTCACTGTGTACCTCATATTCACCCTGTGGATGGTAGTGGCTAGTTCATGGTGTACCTCATATTCACCCTGTGGATGGTAGTGGCTAGTTCACTGTGTACCTCATATTCACCCTGTGGATGGTAGTGGCTAGTTCATGGTGTACCTCATATTTACCCTGTGGATGGTAGTGGCTAGTTCATGGTGTACCTCATATTCACCCTGTGGATGGTAGTGGCTAGTTCACTGTGTACCTCATATTCACCCTGTGGATGGTAGTGGCTAGTTCATGGTGTACCTCATATTTACCCTGTGGATGGTAGTGGCTAGTTCATGGTGTACCTCATATTTACCCTGTGGATGGTAGTGGCTAGTTCATGGTGTACCTCATATTTACCCTGTGGATGGTAGTGGCTAGTTCACTGTGTACCTCATATTCACCCTGTGGATGGTAGTGGCTAGTTCATGGTGTACCTCATATTTACCCTGTGGATGGTAGTGGCTAGTTCATGGTGTACCTCATATTTACCCTGTGGATGGTAGTGGCTAGTTCATGGTGTACCTCATATTTACCCTGTGGATGGTAGTGGCTAGTTCACTGTGTACCTCATATTCACCCTGTGGATGGTAGTGGCTAGTTCACTGTGTACCTCATATTCACCCTGTGGATGGTAGTGGCTAGTTCATGGTGTACCTCATATTCACCCTGTGGATGGTAGTGGCTAGTTATATGCCTTTATTATAGTAGGCAACAGGCCTTTGCTTTTTCCCCGACTTAGGATGACCCAGCAGCATCACTGACGATCGCAAGATGGCCAAGATGACGTGTTGCAAACCGGAACAGCATCCATCGTATGCATCATTACTAAAATATACCGAATGTCTGTTAGTATATCACACAATATGCAGTTAAGGGCGTCTTGTGGAGAAGATATTTCGCCCACCAGGGCCCTCATCAAGTCTCACAACTGACAAATATGGGTCTTTCCCTGACCCAGTTCAACATCTGACCTCTTACTCAATAAACCGGTAAAACATTATATTCTTGTGGTTAAGTTTAATAACTATCTGTAACTGATTATCAATAACCATA
>NC_091350.1:281905-291905 GCF_038502225.1 Cherax quadricarinatus
GTGGCTACCATTAGCGTGGCAATGAGTCTTGATGTGGCTACCATTAGCGTGGCAATGAGTCTTGATGTGGCTACCATTAGAGTGTGTGTGTTAGGTAAGACACATATGCAACAGTTAGACAACTTTATTCCGAAACGTTTCGCCTACACAGTAGGCTTCTTCAGTCGAATACAGAAAGTAGGCAGGAACAGTAGAGATGTGAAGACGATGTAATCAGTCCATCACCCTTAAAGTCGTAGAATTTGAGGTTGTCAGTCGGTATTGTATACCATTTTGATGTTTACCATTAGAGTGGCAATGAGTCTTGATGTGGCTACCATTAGAGTGGCAATGAGTCTTGATGTGGCTACCATTAGCGTGGCAATGAGTCTTGATGTGGCTACCATTAGAGGGGCAATGACTCTTGATGTGGCTACCATTAGCGTGTTTGAGGTGGTGGGCCATGACTTGTTTTTGACTCCAGTGAGGCTTTTAATGGTATTCTACGAAGGATAATGATGGTTAATAATAATGGTAAATGGACACACATGCAATTAATGCAACATTTTATTCTGGCAGCGTTTCGCTCTCCAGAAGCTCTACAACAACCCATGAGCCCGACAAAGCTCCTGGAGAGCGAAACGTTGCTACAATAAAACGTCGTATTAGGCATCTTTGTCCATTTACCTAAGAGGAGAACTCCTCTCCAGCATCACGGGAAAAATAAAAACGGAGGCCTTTTACAAATAGGCCTTCAAGCAGTCCGTGTTGGGCCTCCTTGTGGAAAAAGGTCCACGGTACGGTGTAGGACATTTAATGAAAGAATAAGAACATAAGAAAGAAAGAGCACTGCAGCAGGCCTACTGGCCCATGTTAGATAAACCTTTGAGAGTTTCTCTACTCCTTGATCCCAGCCATGGGTTAGGCTCGTCTGGTACTTGCCTGGTTAACCAGGCTGTTGCTGTTGGTGGCCCTCAGCCCCACATATCCATCACAGCTTATGAAGATAATTGTCCAGTTTCATAAGAACATAAGAAAGGAGGAACACTGCAGCAGGCCTGTTGGCCCATACTAGGCAGGTCCTTTACAATTCATCCCACTAACAAACATTTGACCAACCCAATTTTCAATGCCACCCAAGAAACAAGCTCCGATGTGCAAGTCCCTCTCAAATCCAACCTCTTGAAGATTTCTCTACATTCGTCCCAGCAGTGTTTCTGATATCTTCTGGTAAGACGTAATAAATGCCCTGAATTGTACGTAAGATTCCCCTTTTTCCACTTCTTGTTCGGAATCTACCAGAACAGATTCGAAAAGTCTTCACGTTCAACATTTTTTCCTTTCAACCATAAAGTTGCAGCCTCGATCTCTCCTTAAGCGATTCCCATCAGTCCAATTCTCCGAAGAAGTTCCCGGGAGGGCAGTGACTCCATACAGGTAATAATATGGTGACATCTGACCAAGAAATAACAACTTAATCACAAGGAATAACAGCTTAATCACAAGGAATAACAGCTTAATCACAAGGAATAACAGCTTAATCACAAGGAATAACAGCTTAATCACAAGGAATAACAGCTTAATCACAAGGAATAACAGCTTAATCACAAGGAATAACAGCTTAATCACAAGGAATAACAGCTTAATCACAAGGAATAACAGCTTAATCACAAGGAATAACAGCTTAATCACAAGGAGTAACAGCTTAATCACAAGGAATAACAGCTTAATCACAAGGAATAACAACTTGTATTTGTAGATGAATGGTTCAGAGAACCGACATGTTGATAAATTAGACACATGTGCAACTCTTGGGTATCTTTATTGAGGAAACGTTTCGCCACACAGTGGCTTCATCAGTCCGTACATAGGAGAAACTTGAAGAACAGGAGGAGAATGAGGTAATCAGTCCCTCAACCTTGAGTCGATGTGTTCAGTCCATCAATCTTGAGTAGAATAACAACTTAATAACAACTTAATCACAAGGAATAACAACTTAATCACAAGGAATAACGACATAATCACAACGAATGCGGAAAAAAACAGGAATTTTGATTAGTAGAAATCTAAAGCTAATGTAAGAGTGCCTAAATATTCTCAGTCAAGCTAAGAGTCTTTAGCTTCGTCTAAAAAAAGCTAAAAGTAACAGTAATGTCAAGGGTGGTAAGGTAAGACACATATGCAACAGTTAGGTATCTTTATTTCGAAACGTTTCGCCTACACAGTAGGCTTCTTCAGTCGAGTACAGAAAAGTTGATAGAAGCAGAAGATACTTGTTCCAGACTATGGAACAATACTCTTCTCCAGACTGAGGGACTGACCACCTCAAAACTACAAGGGTGATGGACTGATTACATCGTCTTCAAGTATCTTCTGCTTCTATCATCTTTTCTGTACTCGACTGAAGAAGCCTACTGTGTAGGCGAAACGTTTCGAAATAAAGATACCTAACTGTTGCATATGTGTCTTACCTAACAACCTGTCGGTATTTTATACCATTTTAATGTTGACAATGTCAAGAACATAAGAACATAAGAATGGAGGAACACTGCAGAAGGCCTACTGGCCCATGCGAGGCAGGTCCTTATCAAAACGACCTCTACCCAAAGCTACCCAAGGGTAGTAATAAAGTTGGTAGAATTACCGACAATATGTAAAGTAAAAGGACACAAGTGCAACTAATGTGACATTTTATTGTGGCAACGTTTCGCTCTCCAGGAGCTTTATCAAGCCATTACAAACAATACATTGACACAGAGGGTATATAAAGGCTCTAAGTGAGGTACCTCACTAGTATTGCACCTCACTCTGAGCCTTTATATACCCTCTGTGTCCATGTATTGTTTGTAATGGTTTGATAAAGCTCCTGGAGAGCGAAACGTTGCCACAATAAAATGTCACATTAGTTGCACTTGTGTCCTTTTACTTTACATACCCAAGGGTAACTGTGAACATTCCACTATGCTAGCAAGTCTCTTACATCTTGGATTCCCTTAAAGACAGTATCATCTTGGGACACGAATAAGAGATCCTTTTTTTATATAAATTGGGTATGAAACTAAGGTCCGGTATGCTAGCGGATACCTAACCGGTTTCGGGTTTTCCTAGTATTAAGATGTGTGTCGGGAGGCAGCTGTCTTCTTTCCTGACGAATAAAATGCTCTTCGTTGTGTAGTTTAAAATATACGTTAGACAAATACATGAGTGGGTGTGGGCGGGCGTGAGTTGGACCTGACTAGCTTTTGATAATAGGTTTGATATAGTGTGTCTTTTTGACTAGCATAGGCCAGTAACTTGAACCAGTAGGCCTAGCTTTGCCAGTAGGTCTGCTTCAGTGCTCCTTCTTTCCTATGGTCTTATTTAGCTTATGCGGCTCAGTTCTGGTCTCTGTGAACATTAAAATGGTATGAAATACCGACAGATTGTTAGGTAAGACACATATGCAACAGTTAGGTATCTTTATTTCGAAACGTTTCGCCTACACAGTAGGCTTCTTCAGTCGAGTACAGAAAGGTTGATAGAAGCAGAAGATACTTGAAGACGATGTAATCAGTCCATCACCCTTAAAGTTTTGAGGTGGTCAGTCCCTCAGTCTGGAGAAGAGCATTGTTCCGTTGTCTGAAACAATATGAAGTTGAAGTGACAGAATGGGGCCTTTATATAGTGCCAGGAGGTGAGACGTAGGTTGCTTTGGGAGGGCAGGTCCTTCTCAAACCCAGCCGTTCTCACTACAACACAAGGGTATCTTGGTACAGACCACTTCGACAACCTCTACTAGTGAGAACGGCTGGGTTTGAGAAGGACCTGCCCTCCCAAAGCAACCTACGTCTCACCTCCTGGCACTATATAAAGGCCCCATTCTGTCACTTCAACTTCATATTGTTTCAGACAACGGAACAATGCTCTTCTCCAGACTGAGGGACTGACCACCTCAAAACTTTAAGGGTGATGGACTGATTACATCGTCTTCAAGTATCTTCTGCTTCTATCAACCTTTCTGTACTTTTCAAACCATTCATCACAACTGTCAGACACAGCAGCATCATGGGATCTTGTTACAAAGAATTCTTCAACACTTGTTCAACCTTTGGACGAAGACCTACTTCGACTAGTGGATGGTACCACTATGACCCCGCCTCCGCCTGCTTCACTTCATCTCACTACAGTATATAAGCCACGTCTACGGCACTATGCTGTACATTCTACAAGATTGATGGACTGAACACATCGACTCCAGGTTGGGGGACTGATTACCTCATTTTCCTCCTCTCCTTAAGCCTTCCTCTTTGTATTGGACTGATGAAGCCACTGTGTGGCGAAACGTTTCCTGAATAAAGATTCCCATATGCTGCATAAGTGTCTCAATCTTCAGGTATATATGTGAGTGAGTATGGTTGACTGTGAGCAGGACCTGCCTAGTATGGGTCAGTAGACCTACTGTAGTGTGGGGTGTGAGATGGACCTACCTAGCATGGGCCAGTGGACCTACTGTAGTGTGGGGTGTGAACAGAACCTGCCTAGCATGGGCCAGTAGACCTACTGTAGTGTGGGTGTGAGCAGGACCTGCCTAGCATGGGCCAGTAGACCTACTGTAGTGTGGAGTGTGAGCAGGACCTGCCTATCATGGGCCAGTAGACCTACTGTAGTGTGGGGTGTGAGCAGGACCTACCTAGCATGGGCCAGTGGACCTACTGTAGTGTGGGGTGTGAGCAGAACCTGCCTAGCATGGGCCAGTAGACCTACTGTAGTGTGGGTTGTGAGCAGGACCTGCCTAGCATGGGCCAATAGACCTTCTGTAATGTAGGGTATGAGCAGGACCTGCCTAGCATGGACCAGTAGACCTATTTTTTTTTTAAACAAGTAAAGTATTAGGAATGCAATTTTACGTAACTTAAAATATGGTTTTGTAGTAAAATAGAGGCAAGAGTAAAGTTAAATGGAAGACAAGACGAGAAATAATGCAAATAAACTTGAAACAGATTTATGGAGCTAGACAAAAACACCAGTAATAAAAAAATAAAAATATATATAATAAAGTAGCGAGAGTAAAGAACAAAATAATCTAAATTATATTAAATAGCAGAGCTTTAATACTCCAGTTAGTAAAGCAGTACTATAATAAAGTTGAATAATGCAGAGGGGTGGGGCAAGATAGCGAGAGGCAAGGAGAAGGGAGGGGAGGGGGTTAAAGGGAGAAGGGAGAGAAAGGGAGGGGCAGAGAACGACACTAACGTACCACGGGAATAAGGAGAAAAACTGGTGAAAGTGGAGTAAGGGAGGGAGGGAGGGAGGGAGGGAGTAAAAAAAGAGAGTGAGGGAGGTATTAGGGAGGTCTACTCCAGTCCCTCCATAAACATCACAGAAAACGGGAATGTAAACAAGGCCATTTAAGTGTGGGTGTAACCTTAGTTTAAAGGTACTTACGTTAGTGTGACGTTTGTGGTAGTTGGGTTGTTAGGGAGAAGGGTTGAGGGGGGTGGAAATTGAGTCATTAAGGGGAGTGGATGACTCTGTTGCCCTTGTTAAGTGGTGGTTCCTGAAGGGTGTGGCTATTGGTGGGACGGTGTTGACCTGGGCGGGGCATAAAGGTCACCAAGAAAGGTCGCAGCCACACCCATCTCTTGACCTCTCTCGGGGTTTTTTGTTCTCCTTACTACTTCCCCCCACCTGCCCCCCTCCCTCCCTTCTTCTCTCTGTTTCTCTCTCTTTCTCTTCTCTTTCTTCTCTATCTTCTCTCTATCTGTCTCTCTCTTCTCTGTCTTTAAATTACTCGGCTTTTGTTTTAACTCCCTATTCTCCGTTTTCCCTTTCTCAGTGCCATATCCCACCCTTTCTTCTTCCTTCCCTCCTCTCCCTCCCTCCCTTTTCTCCCTCCTTCCCTCCCTTCTTTCCTCCATTACTGCCTCTCCCTCCCTAGCGCCGTCACTAGGTCAGTATATAGAGCAAACTTAGAGCCTTTGTTCAGGTATCACTGTCATGCTGCCATGAACAAGGGACCTAAGCCTTTATTATACCACCATATACTACCATACACCACCCCATACACCACCCCATACACCACCTCATACACCACCCCATACACCACCCCATACACCACCCCATACACCACCCCATACACCACCTCATACACCACCCCATACACCACCCTATACACCACCCCATACACCACCCCATACACAACCCCATACACCACCCCATACACCACCCCATACACCACCCCATACACCACCTCATACACCACCCCATACACCACCTCATACACCACCCCATACACCACCTCATACACCACCCCATACACCACCCCATACACCACCCTATACACCACCCCATACACCACCCCATACACCACCCCATACACCACCCCATACACCACCCCATACACCACCCCACACACCACCCCATACACCACCCCATACACCACCCCATACACAACCCCATACACCACTCCATACACCACCTCATACACCACCCCATACACCACCCCATACACCAACACAAACCGCCAGACACCACCATACACCACCACACACACCCCACACGCCACCATACACCACCACACACACCCCACACACCACCATACACTACCACACACACCCCACACACCACCATACACCACCACATACACGCCACACACCACCATACACTACCACACACACCCCACACACCACCATACACTACCACACACATCCCACACACCACCATACACTACCACACACACCCCACACACCACCATACACCACCACACATACCCCACACACCACCATACATCACCACATACACCCCACACACCACCATACACTACCACACACACCCTACACACCACCATACACTACCACACACACCCCACACACCACCATACACTACCACACACACCCCACACACCACCATACACTACCACACACACCCTACACACCACCATACACTACCACACACACCCCACACACCACCATACACCACCACACACACCCCACACACCACCATACACTATCACACGCACCCCACACACCACCATACACCACCACACACTACCACTAACACAAACTTCACCACATACCGACATACACCACCAACATACACAAACATCACCGCCCCACCACCACACAGTTGCACACACACGCACATGAATATGTACACATGCGTGACCGCACATACACGCGCATTAACGTACCAGTATAATGCTTAATTGCATACATACACACAAAACGTGTGTACACACAAGGAATTCCTAAACACAAGCGTGCACATGGACACAGAAACACACACACACACACACACACACACACACACACACACACACACACACACACACACACACACACACACACACACACACACACACACACACACACACACACACACACACACACACATGTCGTGTGGGGGTTCGTAACATGGAATGGGTCATAAACACTCACGTCGGATGTTATTGTACGTATATTAAATGGAATATATGGGAATGACAGGCCTGACCTGTCTCCTCTCTTACGACTCGACTTGAACTGCCTTGCTGAGTGCCTCGTCAGCCTAGGTCAGCAGTAACGGTCAGTGAATAACAATCAGTGACTCATGCAGCAGTGAATCAGCAACGGTCGGTTGAGTCATTACTACTGACACTACTGGTAACTGATACTACTGAGAGCTCGGCGACGCTAACGTATGGCGTCCCGACATACATTTAATACAAACTAGAGATGACAGGCACACGGCTCTGGGCTGATTCTATACAATGTCAAAGTACACAACAGTCGAACATTATTGTCGAGATGGGGTTCGTAGGAGATAAACACACTTGTTGGATGGTAACCCTGTATATTAGCAGAGTATGAAGGGGTAGTGGGAGGGCCCAGCCTGGCCTGTGTCGTCTATGGGCCTATGCATCGAACTGAGGAAGTTACAGCGATTCTCACACACACATGCGCATCACGTGACGTCACACATGCTAGTCACTGAGCTTACTGACTAGGGATCCTAAATATATATGTATGTATGATGCGATCTATAATATACTACACAAGTATACGTATAAGGGAATTCAGTAGCTATACTGACATTATAACATACATAAAAATATTATCGGAATGAATGTTAATGGAATGTAACTCATTGTGATATATCATACCTTGTAATGCATTACAATACATTCCATTACGATAAGGTCCATTCCATTAACATTCATTCCGATAATATCCTTATGTATGTTATAATGTTCGACTGTTGTGTACTTTGACAATGTATAGAATCAGCCCAGAGTCGTATGCCTGTCGCCTCTACTTTGTATTAGTTGTATGTCGGGACGCCATACGTTAGCATCACCGAGCTCTCAGTAGTATCAGTTACCAGTAGTGTTAGAAATAATGACTCATACCAACCAACCGTTACTGATTCACTGCTGGGTGAATCACTGACTGTTATTCACTGACCGCTACTGCTGACCTAGTATGTTTTGAATGCCACTTACCCTCTGAGGCACTCAGCAAGGCAGTTCAAGTCGAGTCGTAAGAGAGGAGACAGGTCAGGCCTGGCATTCCCATATATTCCATCTAATATACGTACGATAACATCCGACGTGAGTGTTTGTTACCCAGTCTATGTTACGAACCTCCACACGACACACATACACACACACACACACACACACACACACACACACACACACACACACACACACAGGCAGCTTACAGAGTCAGGCCAGTAGCACAGGATGTCAAGACTCGATAATACTCTATCTTACAAAGATAGCTTTACTAGGAAAATAGAGTCGTAGAATAATGCGTTTAATTCAGACAATTTGGATCAACACTGATCTAAGAGGAGTGAAAATACAGTCTGCAGGATACACGCTACAGTAGGATACAGTGTACTGTTGTACTTAAAGGATACATTGGTAAGAGGACAATAAGATGCAATTTCAGTGTCTCAGGTTTAAAGTCTATCTACTACACGAGGGTCTTGAAGGGTACATCTCCCCCGTTACACTACCTGTCAAAAACGTTTTAATTTCTAAAGTACGGTTTAAACTACTTTGTCAGTGTGTAAACACATAGATACACTGAGAAATATATACCTCTCTGTGTATATACATTGAAAAATGTATGCATCTGTGTGTATATACTCTGAAAGATGTATACCTCTGTGTGTATACACTGAAATATATATATCTCTGTGTGTATATATATATTGAAAGATATATACCTCTGTGTATATACACTGAAAGATGTGTATCTGTGTGTATATACACTGAAAGATATATACCTCTGTGTATATACACTGAAAGATGTGTACGTCTGTGTGTACATACACTGTGATACACACACCAAGGTGTTCATAACATATGTTAAAAAGCTAGGCATCTTTATTAATGAAACGTTTCGCCTACACAGTAGGCTACTTCAGTCAAATACAGAGGCAGATGATATAATCAGTCCATCAACCTTGGAGAAAAAGTGTTTGAAGTGGTCAGTCCCTCAGCCTGGAGAAGAGAACGTAGAATGGAGGCTTAAAATATTGTCTAATGAGGAATATAGATCTTCCACTTCTCAGCAGCAGCAGCAACAACAACATCAAGAATAGCAGTCAGAAAGAACAGCAACAATAGCAGTCAGAAAGAACAGCAGCAGCAACAATGGCAGTCAGAAAGAAGAGCAGCGGCAACAATAGCAGTTAGAAAGAACAGCAGCAGAAACAATAGCAGTCAGAAAGAACAGCAGCAGAAACAATAGCAGTCAGAAAGAACAGCAGCAGAAACAATAGCAGTCAGAAAGAACAGCAACAATAGCAGTCAGAAAGAACAGCAGCAGCAACAATAGCAGTCAGAAAGAACAGCAGCAGAAACAATAGCAGTCAGAAAGAACAGCAACAAATAGCAGTCAGTAAGAATAGCAGCAGAAACAATAGCAGCCAGAGAGAACAGCAGCAGCAGCAATAACAGCAGCGTTAGCATCTGCAGCCGCAGCAGCTGTGGTAACAGATGCAACAGTAGCATCAAAGAGCAACAGCAGTCATAGCAGTACATGTATTCCAT
>NC_091350.1:296905-309405 GCF_038502225.1 Cherax quadricarinatus
GCTTAATAAAGCCTAGTCTTGGACGAAACGTCGTGTTAAAAAAAAAATAAAGGATTTATTGCTACCAATGCCTTCGTTCCTACATGGTGACTCCCAGGTCCTTTTCTTTCCAAACAATAAACAGTTTCTGGACTCTGTTCAGCTTCCCTCTAGAAACATTACACATATGGTCACACCTCTCCCTCACAGATACTCATTAATTCATTAAGCAGCTGTCCATCTGCGGGTGAGGTAAATATAATAAAAACAAAACATAAATATTGATATATATATATATATATATATATATATATATATATATATATATATATATATATATATATATATATATATATATATATATATCATCTCTCCCACTATAAACATCATCGCTTAACCAATATTATCACAGATTTTTTTTATTTCTGCTGTACGCTAGAGATAAATCTTTTTTTTTTCTCTTGCGTTATCAAGGCGACTCTGCCTGGGGGGGGGGGGGAGTAATCATCGTGGTGATGCAATACTAAAAGAAATTGAAAATGCACAGAGGGGGGGAATTATGATAAATGAGAGACCTGTGAGATGACTGGTGATGCTGGATGTACTGATAGGAGAGACGGAGTGAGGAATAGTGGGATGAAATGATGGAGAGATGGGGAGATGGAGATATTAAGAGGACACAGTGATGGAGAATACGGAGATGGGGCACTTTTACGAAGAGTTGAATAGCCTCTCTCTCTCTCTCTCTCTCTCTCCCTCTCTCTCTCTCTCTCTCTCTCTCTCTCTCTCTCTCTCTCTCTCTCTCTCTCTCTCTCTCTCTCTCTCTCTCTCTCTCTCTCTCTACAGTGAGACAAATCCAGTCCCGAGGATCTTGTACTGTGGTAAATAGATTAGTCAGGAAACAGGAAAAGTTGTTGTCCTGACGCTGGTCTTAGTTACTTGATGATCTTGTAATGTTCCACGTTGCTGAAACATTTTTTTTTTACCTGTCGAAAGTTATCTCTCTTCTTTTTCTCAGTCTCTGTCTCTCGCTCTCTCTCTCTCTCAAAAAGGAAGAAGTGAGAGAGAAAGCAAGAGAAGCATGCAAATGAGTGAAAGGGAAAAAAAAGCATGAATACAAAGAGGAGAAAACGAGGAGTAAATAAGATATAGACGCTAAATAAGAAATGTAAGAAAGGGATGAGAAAAAACAAAAGAAATACAAAGAGAGAGAGAGAGAGAGAGAGAGAGAGAGAGAGAGAGAGAGAGAGAGAGAGAGAGAGAGAGAGAGAGAGAGAGAGAGAGAGAGAGAGAGAAATAGTAAGACAGAGACAGACAAACATAGAAACTACAAGTAAGAGAGAGAGAAGAAGAAGCAAGAAAGGAAGAGAAAGCAAAGGTAGAGGAGAGAGAGAGAGAGAGAGAGAGAGAGAGAGAGAGAGAGAGAGAGAGAGAGAGAGAGAGAGAGAGAGAGAGAGAGAGAAGACGCAGTAGAAGGCCGAAGGCGAGAAATAAGAGAAACAAGAAGTTCTAGATAGAGAGATTGCGTGGGTGGTAGGTAATAACCGTGGAGTGAAGGATGTAGTACCGGACCAGGCTCACAGGTGTGGCTCACAGGTGTGGCTCACAGGTGTGGCTCACAGGTGTGGCTCACAGGTGTGGCTCACAGTTGCGGCCCCAGGTGGGACTCAGAGGTGTGGCTCATAGGTGTGGCTCACAGATGTAGCTCACATGGGTGGCTCGCAGGTGTGACTCGCAGGTGTGACTCACAGGTGTTGCTCACAGGTGTGACTCAGGTGTGGCCACAAGTGTGGGTCACAGTATGGATGTCGAGGTAGTTGTAGCTCTAGGCTCTGTTTTTTTTTTTTTTTTTTTTTTGTAACGCAATGCGGCTGCAATATTGTACATTATTTCCAATATAGAAATACTGCAATACCCGGATGGAAACACTGGAGGAGGCGGGGGGTGTTCCTTAAGACACCTGCTGTCCCTGTTCACTTAGCAGTAAGTAGGTACCTGGGTGTTAGTCGACCGTTGTGAGTCGCATCCTGGGGGCAATATTAACCTAATTTGCCTATATGTATGTAATTGATGTCATCTAGGCCTGTATAAATTGTTTCATGTACTTGTAGAAACAATATTGTATCGTGTATATGTATAAATTATTATAATTGTTATGTGATAGATGGTAGAGGTCGTTTTGATAAGAACCTGCCTCGCATGGGCCAGTAGGCCTTCTACAGTGTTCCTCCATTCTTATGTTCTTATGTTCTTATGTTACCACACTGTTTTGTATGTGATAGTTGCACGGTGGGAACACTCGCAGTGTGTTGCTACCTTATTCTGTACCAAAGTTGCATAGAGATACAAAATCCAGATATATTTCCCAATCATATTCCATCACACAGGATGTGTTGCACACTCGAGGTCCTGAGATCCGTCAGTCTGAGCTGGAAGACTTCAGCTCCGGTATCTTTCCGTATTTCGTGTCGATAGGACTACTGGAGTCACCAGTACATGGAACTCCACTTGGAATTAAACGCCACTTAGAATTAAACGCCCCTTAGCATTAAATGCCACTTAGTATTAGACGCCACTTAGCATTAAATGCTGATCAATGAAGTTGACTCTGTCGCAAAAATCTTTGCAAATACCCAGAAGTACCGGTAGGTAAACACATTTAAAAATGCATTACGCTAATATACAGCTATTGTAAAAACCAAAATATAGAAAAATCTGTATGGTTTTTATCATTATAGGATTGCAGAGTGCCTCGCTCCTCCTTGCAAGATGCAGTCATCTACCTTCACGTTGTTTAAGATTCCTCCCAAGACGCTTATCACCAGTAATCTCTGGATTAAATCATTTGTAAAGACTATTCTTTAAGAAGGTATATTGTTCGTAAAGAAACAGGACAAGTGTATCCTGACGCGGGTTTTAGGGTGACCCACCAGCTGGAGTTTTTGGTCATCTGACCGAGGCCTTCCCCTGGCTTACCCCCTCCAAAACAGGGATAAAGGCGGAAGGCCGTGGGATAAGAGGCATCAGTCCCTCTGCCTTGCACAATTATATACGAAAGACGGCTGCAAATGAGGTAATCAGTCCGTCTGCCTAGGAGCAGATGCTATACATGTATATATTTATCAACTTATCGGTATTATATACCCTTGATATATAGGTACCTGAACGCACAAATAAAACAAAGAAACACAATACCGTGGCTGGAACGATGCACAAAGAGCCCACACCTAGGTGACCCGAGTTTTTTTGTGCACTCACGTTACCTAGAAACTGTTTTCTCTGCTGATGAGTTAGTTGATATGGACTTCAATCTAGAAACGACTCTGAGAAAATTAAGGACATCATCAAGAGGGACATTAGAGAAGACGGACTCAACATCAAGACTTGTTGTCCAAGAATTACCACCTTCCTCAACGTTATCAACTTCCCCTTTCTTCTCCTAAATCTATTAGAAACAGCCTTGTCTGTGTGCAGATTGAATTTTCCAGAGTATATCGTCTGGAAAAAGAAAAAAGTCGTCTCAGGTCAATCCAGGGTAAGAATGAACAAGTGTATGGATGCCGTCCAACGTCTGCTGCCTCGTCACCCACCAGTAAACAAATACGTAGGAGTTAAAAGCCTGAGCTTGCTACCATCTGCAGCTCATAAGACTGCCATCCCCACGAGCCCTTTTAGGGCGGGGTAGATGGCAGACCAGAGGCCTAGCTTCTCCCTACGAGCCCCGTGAGGGCGGGGAATGTGGCTAGGCCTGGGGACACTTGGTCCCAAAGATGAGGAGGTACTGTGCCTCCTCCCATGGGAGACTTAAGTCTCGAGACACTCCCCAGATAGGGAGCCAAGGCCGGGTCACCACTACTTGGAAAAGACCCGGGCCGGGAGAATACCGGCGAATAAAAATATATATATATATACCTAGGAGTTAGTTCAAGGTATAGTGTTGCACACTGACGACACACTAATTACTCCAGTGGTAATAACCCCACACTGCCTGGCTTCCTTGGGTTATCATTGGGTTATCCTTGGGTTATCCCTCTGGATATTATAATGTTAATAATAATAATATCTTCCGAACACCACACAAATAATCATACCAATAATCATATTGCGTAAATCATTATAACAAACATTTTACGCAAATTATTGCACCAATTATGCTACAAAAATTATTACAGATAATCCGACACACAAATTATATAAACTGTTGTTCCAGGATTGTTCTTGTGTGTTCCATGTGTTTGTTCACCATGAACACAGCATTAATACCATGTAACTAGAGAAAGTTGTCCCCTCAGGGAGGTTCCTTGATGCTGGTGAGGGGCTCTTGATCTAGGGAATTGGATCTGTGCTCCCGTTCACTGAATTTAGCCTAAATACCTTCCATCCTCCCCCCCCCCGTCAACAGGCTGGCTTAGCTGGGTTTAGCGCTGCCCCATGAAAATAATAATAATAATAATAATAATAATAATAATAATAATAAATTTAACAATAATATTAATAATAATTATAATAATAATAATAATAATAATAATAATAATAATAATAATAATAATAATAATAATAATAATAATAATAATAATAATAAGAAGAAGAAGAAGAAGAAGAAGAAGAAGAAGAAGAAGAAGAAGAAGAAGAAGAAGAAGAAGAAGAAGAAGAAGAAGAAGAAGAAGAAGAAGAAGAAAATTATAATAATAATAATAACAATAATAACAATAATAATAATAATAATAATAATAATAATAATAATAATAATAATAATAATAATAATAATAATAATAATAATAATAATAATAATAATAATAATAATTAAGAAAGCTGAACACACTTACTGGCGGCTTAATGGGGGTTTAAAACCTATCTACTACACGAGGATCATTTTAATACCTAAAATATGTATTAAAGTAAACTCTTAGTGTATATACATCGAGGAGGTATACACATCTGTGTGTATATATCCTGTATGATTCCTACGATAATTAAAATACTTGATACATTATTGATAAATATCGTAAACGATAAATATTTAAATATGGCGGAGATAATAAGTCTTGAGATATTATATTTAATCAGAAAATCATCAATAATATTACTTAACTGCCTCTCACAAATTATATAATATTAAATTATTAAACTGTTGACCAAAAACTCCAGCGGAGGATCAACCTAACTTAACCTAACTTAACCTAACTTTACCTACTAACCTAAGCCTAACCAACCTAGCCAAGCCTAACAACCACTGCCTAACTAACCTTAACTCCTCCTAGCCTCAAGCAACTAACCTAACCTAACCTAACTAACCTAACCTAACCTAACTAACCTAACCTAACCTGCCTAGCTAATAACCTAACCTAACTTAAGCCTAACTTAAGCCTAACTTAACCTAACCAACCTAAGCTAACCTAAACAACCTAACCTAACCTAACTAACCTAAGCATCAACTCAGCAACAACTAACCAACCTAACTAACCTAAGCCTAACTCAACCTGGCTTAACCTCCTAGCAACTTCTTTGACTACCTGCTTAACTTAACTGGAACTAACTTAACTAACCTAACTAACGTAAGCCTAACTAACCTAACTAACCAACCTAACCTAACGTAACTACTAACTACAACGGTAACCTAAGAACTAACAACTGTTCCTGGCTAACCTAACCTAGCCTCCTCCTAACCTGTAACAACCTAACCTAACCTAACCTAAGCCTAACCGAACCTAAGCCTAACCTAACCTAAGCAACCTAACCTAACCACCTAACCTCCTGCTAACCTACCTCTTCCTTCAACTAACTCTCTTAACCAACTACCTAAGCCTAACCTGCCACTAACCCCTCTAGCCATAGCAACCTAACCTAACCGTACTAACCAAGCCTACAACCTCAACCTAGCCTAACCACCACAACCTGGCAACCCTCCATGAACCAACCTAACCTCTAACTTAACCTAAGCCTGCCTAGCCTAACTGGCAAGCCTGAACCTGGCCTGAACCTACACAACCT
Source organism: Cherax quadricarinatus (assembly GCF_038502225.1). Lineage (NCBI taxonomy): Eukaryota > Metazoa > Arthropoda > Malacostraca > Decapoda > Parastacidae > Cherax > Cherax quadricarinatus. The sequence continues at coordinate 302,876 of NC_091350.1, forward strand.
ACAACACAACACAACCAACCAACCAACAGCCTCCTGGCTTCAACTGTAACTAACCTAACCTAACCTACCTAAGGCCTAACCTAACCTAACCTAAGCCTAGCCTAACCTAACCTAACAATCTAACCTAACCTAACCTAACCTAACCTAACTAACCTAACTAGCCTGAACCTGGCCTAACCTAACTAACTGGCCTAACTAACCTAAGCCTAACCTAACCTTCTTAACCTAACCTAACTGGCCTAACAAAACCTAGCACAACCTAACTAACCTAAGCTGCCACAAGCACAACCTAACCTAGCAGCTAGCACACAACCGCTTAAGCCTAGCACTAAGCCAATCTCAGCCTAACAGCTAACTTCAACCTAGCTCAACTGAGCTACAACGCACAAACTAATACCAGGCCTAGCTAAGCCTCGGCCTAGCCTAACCTAACTTCTTAACACTTAACTAACGCTAACCTAACTAAGCCTAACCTAAGCCTAACCTAACTGCAACCTAATGTAACCTAACCTAACCTAACCTAACCTACACTAACCTAACCTAACCTAACCTAACCTAACCTAACCTAACCTAACCTAACCTAACCTAACCTAACCTAACCTAACCTAACCTAACCTAACCTAACGTAACCTAATAAAGCAAATGAGAATAAAGAAACGAACAAAAGTATCAAGGAGCAGAAAAGACTTCGCGAGCAAAATGAGTCTCGGAATCTAGAGAGTTGGAGATGGTAAGTAAGACACATAGGCAACAGATAGGCAACTTTATTCCGAAACGTTTCGCCTACACAGTAGGCTTTTTCAGTCGAATACAGAAAGTAGGCAGGAACAGTAGAGATGTGAAGACGATGTAATCAGTCCATCACCCTTGAAGTCGTAGAATTTCGAGGATGTCAGTCCCTCAGTCCTGACATTGGAACAGAACTTCTCCAGGCTGAGGGACTGACAACCTCAAAATTCTAAGACTTCAAGGGTGATAGACTGATTACATCGTCTTCACATCTCTACTGTTCCTGCCTACTTTCTGTATTCGACTGAAGAAGCCTACTGTGTAGGCGAAACGTTTCGGAATAAAGTTGCCTATCTGTTGCCTATGTGTCTTACTTACCAACCTGTCGGTATTGTATACCATTTTGATGTTCAGAATTGGAGATAAAGACATGTACCACAGTTGGGTATCTTTATTGACGAAACGTTCCGCCTACACAGCAGGCTTCATCATCATCAACATAGATAGATACCCATCTATTTTCACAAATATACACATAAACGAAGGAGAGATAAGACAACTCTATTGTTTAAAAGATCTGATTGATAAGCACAAACCGATTTCAATTTTTCCTCAGAGCCAAGGTAAGACTCACGACACTGCCTGTGGCACAGCTGAAGCAACCCATTACATAGATTGTTGGAAGACAAGAGAAAATAGCAGAGCTTGCTGTGATACAAGCCATTTTGGATCTTGCTATGTTGACGAACACGTTCAGTAATAGGTGAGGCTAATAGTAGGTGAGGCTAATAATAGGTGAGGCTAATAGTAGGTGAGGCTAATAATAGGTGAGGCTAATAGTAGGTGAGGCTAATAATAGGTGAGGCTAATAATAGGAGAGGCTAATAATAGGTGAGGCTAATAATAAGTGAGGCTAATAGTAGGTGAGGCTAATAATAGGTGAGGCTAATAATAGGTGAGGCTAATAATAAGTGAGGCTAATAATAGGTGAGGCTAATAATAGGTGAGGCTAATAATAGGTGAGGCTAATAATAAGTGAGGCTAATAATAGGTGAGGCTAATAATAGGTGAGGCTAATAATAGGTGAGGCTAATAATAAGTGAGGCTAATAATAGGTGAGGCTAATAATAGGTGAGGCTAATAATAAGTGAGGCTAATAATAGGTGAGGCTAATAATAGGTGAGGCTAATAATAGGTGAGGCTAATAATAGGTGAGGCTAATAATAGGAGAGGCTAATAATAGGTGAGGCTAATAATAGGTGAGGCTAATAATAAGTGAGGCTAATAATAGGTGAGGCTAATAATAGGTGAGGCTAATAATAAGTGAGGCTAATAATAGGTGAGGCTAATAATAGGTGAGGCTAATAGGTAACCTAAATTTTGAATAACCCAAATTTTAAATAAACAAAATATTCGACATTATTAAAAGTTATTGAAAATTGCTTAAATATTTTGTATTATATATTACACTATTATGGAAGTGTTAACAGTGAAAGAAACAGCAGAAGGATTATCAGGCTGAGATATCACCTCACTTATGACATGACCCCTGTCCCAGTATGATATATATCACCTCACTTATGACATGACCCCTGTCCCAGTATGATATATATCACCTCAGTTATGACATGACCCCTGTCCCAGTATGATATATATCACCTCACTTATGACATGACCCCTGTCCCAGTATGATATATATCACCTCAGTTATGACATGACCCCTGTCCCAGTATGATATATATCACCTCACTTATGACATGACCCCCGTCCCAGTATGATATATATCACCTCACTTATGACATGACCCCTGTCCCAGTATGATATATATCACCTCACTTATGACATGACCCCTGTCCCAGTATGATATATATCACCTCACTTATGACATGACCCCCGTCCCAGTATGATATATATCACCTCAGTTATGACATGACCCCTGTCCCAGTATGATATATATCACCTCACTTATGACATGACCCCTGTCCCAGTATGATATATATCACCTCACTTATGACATGACCCCTGTCCCAGTATGATATATATCACCTCACTTATGACATGACCCCCTGTCCCAGTATGATATATATCACCTCAGTTATGACATGACCCCTGTCCCAGTATGATATATATCACCTCACTTATGACATGACCCCTGTCCCAGTATGATATATATCACCTCACTTATGACATGACCCCCTGTCCCAGTATGATATATATCACCTCACTTATGACATGACCCCTGTCCCAGTATGATATATATCACCTCACTTATGACATGACCCCTGTCCCAGTATGATATATATCACCTCACTTATGACATGACCCCTGTCCCAGTATGATATATATCACCTCACTTATGACATGACCCCTGTCCCAGTATGATATATATCACCTCACTTATGACATGACCCCTGTCCCAGTATGATATATATCACCTCACTTATGACATGACCCCCTGTCCCAGTATGATATATATCACCTCAGTTATGACATGACCCCTGTCCCAGTATGATATATATCACCTCAGTTATGACATGACCCCTGTCCCAGTATGATATATATCACCTCAGTTATGACATGACCTCCCTGTCCCAGTATGATATATATCACCTCACTTATGACATGACCCCCTGTCCCAGTATGATATATATCACATCACTTATGACATTACCCCTGTCCCAGTATGATATATATCACCTCAGTTATGACATGACCCCTGTCCCGGTATGATATATATCACCTCAGTTATGACATGACCTCCGTGTACCAGTATGACATATATCACCTCACTTATGACATGACCCCTGTCCCAGTATGATATATATCACCTCAGTTATGACATGACCTCCTGTCCCAGTATGATATATATCATCAGTTATGACATGACCCCTGTCCCAGTATGATATATATCACCTCAGTATGACATGATGTCCCAGTATGATATATATCACCTCACTTATGACATGACCCCCTGTCCCAGTATGATATATATCACCTCAGTTATGACATGACCCCTGTCCCAGTATGATATATATCACCTCAGTTATGACATGACCCCTGTCCCAGTATGATATATATCACCTCAGTTATGACATGACCCCCTGTCCCAGTATGATATATATCACCTCACTTATGACATGACCCCTGTCCCAGTATGATATATATCACCTCACTTATGACATGACCCCATGTCCCAGTATGATATATATCACCTCACTTATGACATGACCCCCTGTCCCAGTATGATATATATCACCTCACTTATGACATGACCCCTGTCCCAGTATGATATATATCACCTCACATACATGACCCCTGTCCCAGTACGATATATATCACCTCACTTATGACATGACCCCTGTCCCAGTATGATAGATATCACCTCACTTATGACATGACCTCCGTCCCAGTATGATATATATCACCTCACTTATGACATGACCCCTGTCCCAGTATGATAGATATCACCTCACTTATGACATGACCCCTGACCCAGTATGATATATATCACCTCACATACATGACCCCTGACCCAGTATGATATATATCACCTCACATACATGACCCCTGTCCCAGTATGATATATATCACCTCAGTTATGACATGACCCCTGTCCCAGTATGATATATATCACCTCAGTTATGACATGACCCCTGTCCCAGTATGATATATATCACCTCAGTTATGACATGACCCCCTGTCCCAGTATGATATATATCACCTCAGTTATGACATGACCCCTGTCCCAGTATGATATATATCACCTCAGTTATGACATGACCCCTGTCCCAGTATGATATATATCACCTCAGTTATGACATGACCCCCTGTCCCAGTATGATATATATCACCTCAGTTATGACATGACCCCTGTCCCAGTATGATATATATCACCTCAGTTATGACATGACCCCTGTCCCAGTATGATATATATCACCTCAGTTATGACATGACCCCCTGTCCCAGTATGATATATATCACCTCACTTATGACATGACCCCCTGTCCCAGTATGATATATATCACCTCAGTTATGACATGACCCCTGTCCCAGTATGATATATATCACCTCACTTATGACATGACCCCTGTCCCAGTATGATATATATCACCTCACTTATGACATGACCCCTGTCCCAGTATGATATATATCACCTCACTTATGACATGACCCCTGTCCCAGTATGATAGATATCACCTCACTTATGACATGACCCCTGTCCCAGTATGATATATATCACCTCACTTATGACATGACCCCTGTCCAAGTATGATATATATCACCTCACTTACGACATGACCCCCCGTCCCAGTATAATAGATATCATCTCATTTATGACATGACCCCCGTCCCAGTATGATATATATCATCTCATTTATGACATGGCCCCTCTCCCAGTATGATATATATCACCTCACTTATGACATGACCCCTCTCACAGTATGATATATATCACCTCACTTATGGCATGACCCCTGTCCCAGTATGATATATATCACCTCACTTATGACATGACCCCCCGTCCCAGTATGATAGATATCATCTCATTTATGGCATGACCCCCGTCCCAGTATGATATATATCATCTCACTTATGACATGACCCCCTGTCCCAGTATGATATATATCACCTCAGTTATGACATGACCCCTGTCCCAGTATGATATATATCACCTTACTTACGACATGGCCCCTGTCCCAGTATGATAGATATCACCTTACTTACGACATGACCCCTGTCCCAGTATGATGTATATCACCTCACTTACGACATGACCCCTGTCCCAGTATGATATATATCACCTCACTTATGACATGACCCCTGTCCCAGTATGATATATATCACCTCACTTTTGACATGACCCCTGCCCCAGTATGATATATATCACCTCACTTATGACATGACCCCTGTCCCAGTATGATATATATCACCTCACTTATGACATGACCCCCTGTCCCAGTATGATATATATCACCTCACTTATGACATGCTCCCCTGTCCCAGTATGATATATATCACCTCACTTATGACATGGCCCCTGTCCCAGTATGATATATATCACCTCACTTATGACATGACCCCTGTCCCAGTATGATATATATCACCTCACTTATGACAAGACCTCCGTCCTAGTATGATATATATCACCTCACTTATGACATGACCCCTGTCCCAGTATGATATATATCACCTCATTTATGACATGACCCCTGTCCCAGTATGATATATATCACCTCACTAATGACATGACCCCTGTCCCAGTATTATATATATCACCTCACTTATGACATGACCCCTGTCCCAGTATGATATATATCACCTTACTTACGACATGACCCCTGTCCCAGTATGATATATATCATCTCACTTATGACATGACCCCTGTCCCAGTATGATATATATCACCTCACTTATGACATGACCTCCGTCTCAGTATGACAGATATCACCTCACTTATGACATGACCCCCGTCCCAGTATGATAGATATCACCTCACTTATGACATGACCTCCGTCCTAGTATGGTAGATATCACCTCACTTATGACATTACCCCTGTCCCAGTATGATATATATCACCTCACTTATGACATGACCCCTGTCCCAGTATGATATATATCACCTCACTTATGACATGACCCCCTGTCCCAGTATGATATATATCACTTCACTTATGACATGACCCTGTCCCAGTATGATATATATTACCTCACTTATGACATGACCCCATGTCCCAGTATGATATATATCACCTCACTTATGACATGACCCCCTGTCCCAGTATGATATATATCACCTCACT
>NC_091350.1:314405-324405 GCF_038502225.1 Cherax quadricarinatus
TGTGTGTGTGTGTGTGTGTGTGTGTGTGTGTGTGTGTGTGTGTGTGTGTGTGTGTGTGTGTGTGTGTGTGTGTGTGTGTGTGTGTGTGTGTGTGTGTGTGTGTATGCGTGTCATGGGTGTGGTTGTGGGACAAGCATGGGCACATGGCCGTGAGATGTAGCTTCGGGTGGGAGCCAGGGGCAGTATTGCGTGGGTGTGGGTGACACGCGGGGGGAAGGAGCGTGGGTGGGGGGCTGGAGAGGTGTGGCCGTGGTTGGCACAGGAAGGCAGGTGTGGGGGGGCACTGGGAGGCATGTGTGGCTGGCACTGGGAGGCAGGTGTGAGGGCACTGGGAGGCAGGTGTGGCTGACACTGGAAGACAGGTTTGGGGGGACTGGGAGGCAGGTGTGGGGGACTGGGAGGCAGGTATAGGTGGCACTGGGAGGCAGATGTGGCTGGCACTTGGAGGCAGGAGTGGCTATCATTGGGTGGCAGGTGCGGCTGGCACTGGGAGGCAGGTGTGGCTGGCACTGGGAGGCAGGTGTGGCTGGCACTGGGAGGTAGGTGTGGCTAGTACTGGGAGACAGGTGTGGCTGACACTGGGAGACAGGTGTGGCTAGTACTGGGAGGCAGGTGTGGCTGGCTCTGGGAGGCAGGTGTGGCTGATACTGGGAGACAGGTGTGGCTAGCACTGGGAGGCAAGTGTGGCTGACACTGGGAGACAGGTGTGGCTAGCACTGGGAGGCAGGTGTGGCTGGCACTGGGAAGCAGGTGTGGCTAGCACTGAGAGGCAGGTGTGGCTGGCATAACACATGTCACCTGCTGGTGACAACGGCTCCTCCTCCTCTGCACCTACTTCTTTCCCTTCTGCTGAAGCTGCTTTCTCCACAGTAAAGGTGACAGCGGTACTTTTCTTCCAGCTCTGCACAGTATCTACTTCTGCTGACAACGTCACTTCTCATGCTGATGCTGGTGTCGCCTCAGCTGCACCTGCTGCTGCAGCCACAGCTGCACCTGCTGCTGCAGCCACAGCAAAAACCGTGACATAAGTTTCTCTGCCACACAAAGTCAACCGTAGCTGACTATATCTCTTCTTTTGCTGCTGGTATCGTCTCCCCGCAGCAGCTGTTGTAGCAGCTGCTGTAGACAGTGTGTTAATGTGTGCAGCTGTTGTAGCAGCTGCTGTAGACAGTGTGTTAATGTGTGCAGCTGTTGTAGCAGCTGCTGTAGACAGTGTGTTAATGTGTGCAGCTGTTGTAGCAGCTGCTGCAGAGAGTGTGTTAATGTGTGCTGCTGTTGTAGCAGCTGCTGTAGAAAGTGTGTTAATGTGTGCAGCTGTTGTAGCAGCTGCTGTAGAAAGTGTGTTAATGTGTGCAGCTGTTGTAGCAGCTGCTGCAGACAGTGTGTTAATGTATGCAGCTGTTGTAGCAGCTGCTGCAGAGAGTGTGTTAATGTGCGCAGCTGTTGTAGCAGCTGCTGCAGAGAGTGTGTTAATGTGTGCAGCTGTTGTAGCAGCTGTTGCAGAGAGTGTGCTAATGTGTGCAGTTGTTGTAGCAGCTGCTGCAGAGAGTGTGTTAGTGTGTGCAACTGTTGTAGCAGCTGCTGCAGAGAGTGTGCTAATGTGTGCAGTTGTTGTAGCAGCTGCTGCAGAGAGTGTGTTAGTGTGTGCAACTGTTGTAGCAGCTGCTGCAGAGAGTGTGCTAATGTGTGCAGTTGTTGTAGCAGCTGCTGCAGAGAGTGTGTTAATGTGTGCAGTTGTTGTAGCAGCTGCTGCAGAGAGTGTGTTAGTGTGTGCAACTGTTGTAGCAGCTGCTGCAGAGAGTGTGCTAATGTGTGCAGTTGTTGTAGCAGCTGCTGCAGAGAGTGTGTTAATGTGTGCAGTTGTTGTAGCAGCTGCTGCAGAGAGTGTGCTAATGTGTGCAGTTGTTGTAGCAGCTGCTGCAGAGAGTGTGTTAATGTGTGCAGTTGTTGTAGCAGCTGCTGCAGAGAGTGTGTTAGTGTGTGCAACTGTTGTAGCAGCTGCTGCAGAGAGTGTGCTAATGTGTGCAGTTGTTGTAGCAGCTGCTGCAGAGAGTGTGTTAATATGTGCAGCTGTTGTAGCAGCTGCTGCAGAGAGTGTGTTAATGCGTGCAGCTGTTGTAGCAGCTTCGCACATTAACACATCTTAGTGTGCTAATGTGTAACTAGTTAATGTTGTAAGTCAGTCCGAAACATCGCCAAAAGTTCCTGTCATAAGATATTTGTGACTTACAGCATACCTGATGACCTGAACTTTTCGACTATCTCAGTTCCATCCATTGCCGCTGACGGCGCTGCCTCCTCCTCTACTACTGGAAATATCTTGTCACAGCAAAGGTAACGATATGTGTGTTTTTTTTAAGTAGCACAGTGCTTGCTGTTGAAGAATGCGGCTCTTCTGAAGGTACCTTTGTCAACTCCAGTGCAGTTGTTGCCACAGGAGAGGCAAGGTACCATTGTCAACTCTAGTGCAGTTGTTGCCACAGGAGAGGCAAGGTACCATTGTCAACTCTAGTGCAGTTGTTGCCACAGGAGAGGCAACGAGGGATTCCCGTCCCCCATCATATTATTCAGTGCCAACTCCTGATTAAGTTTCTTCTTTTGCTGGCAGAATATTACCCCAGCTACAGTCTGCATGCTGCTGCTGACTATTGCCTCTCCTACTCCAGCCTCTGCTGTAGCCGGCTCCATAATGGTATTTTTCCTACCAAAAAAAAAACGAATTTAGTGTTACTATTAACGTCTCTCCAACTGCTACCACAGTAAAAATAACGGAACGTTCTCCCTCAGCATGTCATCTGACAACGTTGTTTCTGTTGCTTAGAAATTAAAAGGTAGACAGAAATACAGTGCGTGGAAAAAATGGGATTGTATGTTTGGAACTTTGTCTATTCCTAAGAGCATTATGGATTTGAAGTAGCATCAGCTTCTAAGATCAAGAAATTTGAAGTAGCATCAGCTTGTAAGATCAAGAAATTTGAAGTAGCCTAAGCTTCTAAGATCAAGAAATTTGAAGTAGCATCAGCTTGTAAGATCAAGAAATTTGAAGTAGCATCAGCTTCTAAGATCAAGAAATTTGAAGTAGCATCAGCTTGTAAGATCAAGAAATTTGAAGTAGCCTAAGCTTCTAAGATCAAGAAATTTGAAGTAGCATCAGCTTGTAAGATCAAGAAATTTGAAGTAGCATCAGCTTCTAAGATCAAGAAATTTGAAGTAGCATAAGCTTGTAAGATCAAGAAATTTGAAGTAGCATCAGCTTGTAAGATCAAGAAATTTGAAGTAGCATAAGCTTGTAAGATCAAGAAATTTGAAGTAGCATAAGCTTGTAAGATCAAGAAATCTGAAGAAGCATCAGCTTGTAAGATCAAGAAATTTTCACCATTCGAGGGTTTGCAAAGTAGCGATGAGCTGACGACTTCACCAGGGAGGGTCAAGCAAAACCAAACTTGTATAGGAAACTCCTCGCCGACTGTCCAAGAAAACGCCAAACAAGAGTTAGCTATTCCCTCTGTGTGTGTGTCACATACACACACACACACACACACACACACACACACACACACACACACACACACACACACACACACACACACACACACACTCACACACACACACACACACACACACGCACACACACACACACACACACACACACACACACACACACACACACACACACACACACGCACACACACACACACACACACACACACACACACACACACACACACACACACACACACACACACACACACACACACACACACACACACACACACACGCACACACACGCACACACACACACACACACACACACACACACACACACACACACACACACACACACACACACACACGCACACACACACACACACACGCACACACACACACACACGCACACACCCAGGAGAATAAGGAGAACAGTCGTAGAGCCAGAAATGAATATGCACAGATAAGAAGGGAGGCCCAAAGACAATATGAAAATGACATAGCAGCGAAAGCCAAATCTGACCCGAAACTGTTGTACAGCCACATCAGGAGGAAAACAACAGTCAAGGACCAGGTAATCAGGCTAAGGAAGGAAGGAGGAGAGACAACAGGAAATGACAGGGAAGTATGTGAAGAACTCAACAAGAGATTCAAAGAAGTGTTCACAGAGGAGACAGAAGGGACTCCAGAAAGACGGAGAGGTGGGGCACACCACCAAGTGCTGGACACAGTGCACACAACCGAGGAAGAAGTGAAGAGGCTTCTGAGTGAGCTAGATACCTCAAAGGCAATGGGGCCAGATAACATCTCCCCATGGGTATTGAGAGAGGGAGCAGAGGCGCTATGTGTACCCCTAACAACAATATTCAATACATCTATCGAAACAGGGAGATTGCCTGAGGCATGGAAGACAGCAAATGTAGTCCCAATCTTTAAAAAAGGAGACAGACATGAAGCATTAAACTACAGACCAGTGTCACTGACATGTATAGTATGCAAAATCATGGAGAAGATTATCAGGAGAAGAGTGGTGGAACACCTAGAAAGGAATGATCTCATCAACAGCAGCCAGCATGGTTTCAGGGACGGGAAATCCTGTGTCACAAACCTACTGGAGTTCTATGACATGGTGACAGCAGTAAGACAAGAGAGAGAGGGGTGGGTGGATTGCATTTTCTTGGACTGCAAGAAGGCGTTTGACACAGTTCCACACAAGAGATTGGTGCAAAAACTGGAGGACCAAGCAGGGATAACAGGGAAGGCACTACAATGGATCAGGGAATACTTGTCAGGAAGACAGCAGCGAGTCATGGTACGTGGCGAGGTGTCAGAGTGGGCACCTGTGACCAGCGGGGTCCCGCAGGGGTCAGTCCTAGGACCAGTGCTGTTTCTGGTATTTGTGAACGACATGACGGAAGGAATAGACTCTGAGGTGTCCCTGTTTGCAGATGACGTGAAGTTGATGAGAAGAATACACTCGATCGAAGACCAGGCAGAACTACAAAGGGATCTGGACAGGCTGCAGAACTGGTCCAGCAATTGGCTCCTGGAGTTCAATCCCACCAAGTGCAAAGTCATGAAGATTGGGGAAGGGCAAAGAAGGCCGCAAACGGAGTACAGTCTAGGGGGTCAGAGACTACAAACCTCACTCAAGGAAAAAGATCTTGGGGTGAGTATAACACCAGGCACATCTCCTGAAGCGCACATCAACCAAATAACTGCTGCAGCATATGGGCGCCTAGCAAACCTCAGAACAGCATTCCGACATCTTAATAAGGAATCGTTCAGGACCCTGTACACCGTATACGTTAGGCCCATATTGGAGTATGCGGCACCAGTTTGGAACCCACACCTAGCCAAGCACGTAAAGAAACTAGAGAAAGTGCAAAGGTTTGCAACAAGACTAGTCCCAGAGCTAAGAGGTATGTCCTACGAGGAGAGGTTAAGGGAAATCAACCTGACGACACTGGAGGACAGGAGAGATAGGGGGGACATGATAACGACATACAAAATACTGAGAGGAATTGACAAGGTGGACAAAAACAGGATGTTCCAGAGATTGGACACAGTAACAAGGGGACACAGTTGGAAGCTAAAGACACAGATGAATCACAGGGATGTTAGGAAGTATTTCTTCAGCCACAGAGTAGTCAGTAAGTGGAATAGTTTGGGAAGCGATGTAGTGGAGGCAGGATCCATACATAGCTTTAAGCAGAGGTACGATAAAGCTCACGGCTCAGGGAGAGTGACCTAGTGGCGATCAGTGAAGAGGCGGGGCCAGGAGCTCGGACTCGACCCCCGCAACCTCAACTAGGTGAGTACAACTAGGTGAGTACACACACACACACGCACACACACACACACACACACACACACACACACACACACACACACACACACACACACAGTAAAAATTTAACCAGCATGAATTTCTCGTATCCTAATAAAAGTATGCAATTGTTTCTGATGGGAAAGTGGAAAAGAATTCTTCCTCCGTAAGCCATGTGTGTCGTAAGAGGTGAGTAAAATACCGGGAGCAAAGAGCTAGTAACCCCCTTCTCCTGTATACATTACTAAAGGTAAAAAGAAAAGCTTTCGTTTTTCTTTTTAGGTCACCCTGCCTCGGTGGGACTGGTGCATTGAAAGAAGAAAGAATTATTTCTCATGAAAAGCAATAGATGAGACACAAGGTGCATGACAAACCATTTGCCAAGTAAGTTCTGAAAAAAATATAATTTTTTTGCATATAAGGGCCAGAAGAGCAATACATTGTTCCAATTTCAAAAAATCACAAAACAGGATAAACTGGAGACAAGCCAAAAATGGAAGACATCCACCAGAAAAAAAATATTATCTGCTGTATTATACGGATCACAACCCGATTTTAACACCCTGTCAAAAAAAAAAAAGGACTCCTGATATGATTTCAAAATTCTCGGCGAGGAAATACTGTACATTCCTGATCTAGACTCATGCTTCACGGTGACCACATGCCAGTGGTCACCAGCCAGTAATTTCATCTGGTACAATCGGAAGTGCATGCAAGAGGCTACTTTATCTAGTAACCGACTACTACTTATTGTTCCACTGTGTTGTTCAGTGGCTCCCTCACCCCTTAACACCCATGTGATCTATGGGTTTTCTCAATGTTTGACCCCAAGTTTCACTTTCCTGCACTGAACAACATCACAGACGGAGATCAAAATATCCAAATTTTTATTTACACTGTTTTATACATGTGGATTTTTCTCAAATCATCAAAAAATATCATCTACATGTAGATGTCTCATTATATACATATATATATATATATATATATATATATATATATATATATATATATATATATATATATATATATATATATATACTCCGCGTTAGGTATGTCTCCTGGTCACAAAAAAATATTAGTTAATTGAAGCAATGGTAGCAATCAGAGCAAGGCAATAAAGGATATATTTCTTACTTTTAACCTTTGACCTGAGAGGCAGTCAGGTGAGCAGGAGGGAGGACCCTCACCTGTCCAGAAGAAAGTGGAAAGCAGGTGGTACTTCACCTGGTGAGGAAGGTTCCACATTAGACGGGAAAGGAAGGAAGGAAGGAAGGAAGGAAGGAAGGAAGGAAGGAAGGTAGGAAGGAAGGAAGGAAGGAAGGAAGGAAGGAAGAAGAAAGGAATGATAGCTAATAACTTCATAAAACATACATGTATTTAACATATATATATATATATATATATATATATATACATATATATATATATATATATATATATAAATATATATATATATATATATATATATATATATATATATATATATATATATATATATATATATATATATATATGTCTGTGTGTGTGTGTGTGTGTGTGTACTCACCTAGTTGAGGTTGCGGGGGTCGAGTCCGAGCTCCTGGCCCCGCCTCTTCACTGATCGCTACTAGGTCACTCTCCCTGAGCCGTGAGCTTTATCGTACCTCTGCTTAAAGCTATGTATGGATCCTGCCTCCACTACATCGCTTCCCAAACTATTCCACTTACTGACTACTCTGTGGCTGAAGAAATACTTCCTAACATCCCTGTGATTCATCTGTGTCTTTAGCTTCCAACTGTGTCCCCTTGTTACTGTGTCCAATCTCTGGAACATCCTGTTTTTGTCCACCTTGTCAATTCCTCTCAGTATTTTGTATGTCGTTATCATGTCCCCCCTATCTCTCCTGTCCTCCAGTGTCGTCAGGTTGATTTCCCTTAACCTCTCCTCGTAGGACATACCTCTTAGCTCTGGGACTAGTCTTGTTGCAAACCTTTGCACTTTCTCTAGTTTCTTTACGTGCTTGGCTAGGTGTGGGTTCCAAACTGGTGCCGCATACTCCAATATGGGCCTAACGTATACGGTGTACAGGGTCCTGAACGATTCCTTATTAAGATGTCGGAATGCTGTTCTGAGGTTTGCTAGGCGCCCATATGCTGCAGCAGTTATTTGGTTGATGTGCGCTTCAGGAGATGTGCCTGGTGTTATACTCACCCCAAGATCTTTTTCCTTGAGTGAGGTTTGTAGTCTCTGACCCCCTAGACTGTACTCCGTCTGCGGCCTTCTTTGCCCTTCCCCAATCTTCATGACTTTGCACTTGGTGGGATTGAACTCCAGGAGCCAATTGCTGGACCAGTTCTGCAGCCTGTCCAGATCCCTTTGTAGTTCTGCCTGGTCTTCGATCGAGTGTATTCTTCTCATCAACTTCACGTCATCTGCAAACAGGGACACCTCAGAGTCTATTCCTTCCGTCATGTCGTTCACAAATACCAGAAACAGCACTGGTCCTAGGACTGACCCCTGCGGGACCCCGCTGGTCACAGGTGCCCACTCTGACACCTCGCCACGTACCATGACTCGCTGCTGTCTTCCTGACAAGTATTCCCTGATCCATTGTAGTGCCTTCCCTGTTATCCCTGCTTGGTCCTCCAGTTTTTGCACCAATCTCTTGTGTGGAACTGTGTCAAACGCCTTCTTGCAGTCCAAGAAAATGCAATCCACCCACCCCTCTCTCTCTTGTCTTACTGCTGTCACCATGTCATAGAACTCCAGTAGGTTTGTGACACAGGATTTCCCGTCCCTGAAACCATGCTGGCTGCTGTTGATGAGATCATTCCTTTCTAGGTGTTCCACCACTCTTCTCCTGATAATCTTCTCCATGATTTTGCATACTATACATGTCAGTGACACTGGTCTGTAGTTTAATGCTTCATGTCTGTCTCCTTTTTTAAAGATTGGGACTACATTTGCTGTCTTCCATGCCTCAGGCAATCTCCCGGTTTCGATAGATGTATTGAATATTGTTGTTAGGGGGTACACATAGCGCCTCTGCTCCCTCTCTCAATACCCATGGGGAGATGTTATCTGGCCCCATTGCCTTTGAGGTATCTA
Source organism: Cherax quadricarinatus (assembly GCF_038502225.1). Taxonomy (NCBI): domain Eukaryota; kingdom Metazoa; phylum Arthropoda; class Malacostraca; order Decapoda; family Parastacidae; genus Cherax; species Cherax quadricarinatus. The sequence continues at coordinate 323,312 of NC_091350.1, forward strand.
GCTCACTCAGAAGCCTCTTCACTTCTTCCTCGGTTGTGTGCACTGTGTCCCAGCACTTGGTGGTGTGCCCCACCTCTCCGTCTTTCTGGAGTCCCTTCTGTCTCCTCTGTGAACACTTCTTTGAATCTCTTGTTGAGTTCTTCACATACTTCCCGGTCATTTCCTGTTGTCTCTCCTCCTTCCTTCCTTAGCCTGATTACCTGGTCCTTGACTGTTGTTTTCCTCCTGATGTGGCTGTACAACAGTTTCGGGTCAGATTTGGCTTTCGCTGCTATGTCATTTTCATATTGTCTTTGGGCCTCCCTTCTTATCTGTGCATATTCATTTCTGGCTCTACGACTGTTCTCCTTATTCTCCTGGGTCCTTTGCCTTCTATATTTCTTCCATTCCCTAGCACACTTGGTTTTTGCCTCCCTGCACCTTTGGGTAAACCATGGGCTCATCCTGGCTTTTTCATTACTCCTGTTACCCTTGGGTACAAACCTCTCCTCAGCCTCCTTGCATTTTATTGCTACATATTCCATCATCTCATTAACTGGTTTCCCTGCCAGTTCTCTGTCCCACTGAACCCCGTTCAGGTAGTTCCTCATTCCTGTGTAGTCCCCTTTCTTGTAGTTTGGCTTCATTCGTCCTGGCCTTCCTGCTTCTCCCTCCACTTGTAGCTCTACTGTGTATTCGAAGCTTACAACCACATGGTCACTGGCCCCAAGGGGTCTTTCATATGTGATGTCCTCGATATCTGCACTACTGAAGGTGAATACTAAGTCCAGCCTTGCTGGTTCATCCTCTCCTCTCTCTCTTGTAGTGTCCCTTACGTGTTGGTACATGAAGTTCTCCAGTACCACCTCCATCATCTTAGCCCTCCAAGTATCTTGGCCCCCATGTGGGTCCAAGTTCTCCCAATCTATCTCCTTGTGGTTAAAGTCACCCATGATCAGGAGCTTTGCCCTGCATGCATGAGCTCTTCTGGCCACTCTAGCCAGTGTGTCAACCATCGCTCTATTGCTCTCGTCGTACTCTTGCCTTGGCCTCCTGCTGTTCTGTGGTGGGTTATACATCACTGCTATTACCACCTTGGGACCTCCAGAGTGAAG
>NC_091350.1:326905-339405 GCF_038502225.1 Cherax quadricarinatus
CACGCAAAAGAGTTGGCCCCAGTGTACTCTGATATATTTATGTTATTCTTTTTCTCAAGCATTTATAAATTTCTTTCTTCCCACAAATTCTCAACATGTCTGCAGCCTTTCTATCCCTCATCTTTTATGGGATTATCACTTTTTTCCAATAAATGTCAAGATAACAATATCTTTTTTATACTGCATCTTGGGTTCTGTGTCGGAGAGAGAGAGAGAGAGAGAGAGAGAGAGAGAGAGAGAGAGAGAGAGAGAGAGAGAGAGAGAGAGAGAGAGAGAGAGAGAGAGAGAGAGAGAGAGAGAGAGAGAGAAAGAAAGAATGAATGGGAGTGTTGGTACAGAGAGACGAAGTTGGGGTGAAATCTGACTCCAAACTGACTTTGAAGAACCACGTTGTAAATCTTGCAAATAAGGCGACCAGGAAGCTTACATCACTTGGACGTATTTCGCATCCCCTGGACACTACAGGCTGCAAAATTCTGGGTAGATCAATCATTTCAGCAGCCTTCACCACTGAAGGGCTGTGGGTGGCCTTACTGTTATGCACAAGGCCAATATTGTCACAGTACTGAACTTGGCTCCACTCCGAGGACAGCGAGAAGTGAGCTTCTACACCACAAGACGGGCAACAAACAGCAACTACACTCTGCCTATACCCTTCTCCAGAGCATCACTCCAGAGCATCGAGTCTGGAACATGTATGTACAGCATAATAACATCGATGAAATAAGGTTAATTGACCAAATGAAATCGCTGGCCGACAGATGGCTCCAACTTCATCCTGGACCCTATTTGTATGTCTGATAACAATAAAAAGGCTTTAAAAGGAGCTGATGTGGGTAACAGCTCTTAGCTCGTAAAAATCTCGTGTAAAAGGGAGAGGTGCGGGAGAGAGAGAAAAAGAGAAGAAATGAATAGACTGTTATTTAGCATAAAATGAGACGCATAATTTTAATAAAATAAATACCAGGTCAGGCAGACAAAAATGTACAACTGGACTCAATTAATTTATTTATTTATAGCAATTTAAATATAGACTGTTGTATTTTAGACACCACTAGTCAAATGTTGTACCTTAGACATTACAAGTAGACTAGTGTATTTTAGACACTGGTAGACTCGTGTGTTTTAGACACCACAAGTACTGTATCCAGGTGTCGTGTGGACTTGCTGCAGGAAATGGATCGAGAATATTTTAGAAATTAGTTAAGAAAAAAAGGACTCAGATAATTTTGAAAGGATCTAGAAAAGGTAATTCTGACGTGTGTACAGGATACCACCACCACGTTCATCATCACCATTATCACCACCACCATCACCACCACCACGTTCATCACCACCATTATCACCACCACCATCACCACCACCACGTTCATCACCACCATTATCACCACCACCATCACCACCACCACGTTCATCACCACCATTATCACCACCACCATCACCACCACCACGTTCATCACCACCATTATCACCACCACCGTCACCACCACCACGTTCATCACCACCATTATCACCACCACCATCACAACTACCACCCTTATCACCACCATCATTACCACTATCACCACTATCACCACCATCACTACCATCACCACCATCACAACTACCACCCTTATCACATCCATCATTACCACTATCACCACTATCACCACCACCATCACCACCATCACTACTATCACCACCATCACAACTACCACCCTTATCACCACCATCATTACCACTATCACCACTATCACCACCACCATCACCACCATCACTACTATCACCACCATCACAACTACCACCCTTATCACCACCATCATTACCACTATCACCACTATCACCACCACCATCACCACCATCATTACCATCACCACCATCACAACTACCACCCTTATCACCACCATCATTACCACTATCACCACTATCACCACCACCATCACCACCATCACTACCATCACCACCATCACAACTACCACCCTTATCACCACCATCATTACCACTATCACCACTATCACCACCACCATCACCATCATTACCATCACCACCATCACAACTACCACCCTTATCACATCCATCATTACCAACGTCACCACTATCACCACCACCATCACCACTATCACCACCACCATTACTACCACCATCACCACCATCATCACTATCACCACCACCATCACTACCACAATCACCACTATCACCACCACCATCACCACTATCACCACCACCACTATCAACACTATCACCACCACCATCACTACCTCAATCACGACTATCACCACCACCATCATTACCACCATCAACACTATAACCACCACCATCACCACTAACACCACCACCATTACTACCATCACCACTATCACCACCATCATCACTACCACCATCATCCCTTTCACCACCACCATCAACACTATCACCACCACCAACACCACTAACACCACCACCATCACTACCACCATCACCACCATCACTACCACCATCACCACCATCACAACTACCTTCCTTATCACCACCATCACAACTACCTCCCTTATCACCACCATCCCTACCACTATCACCAACACCATCACCACCATCAGCACCATCACCACCACCATCACCACCAGCACCACTACCTTCACCACCACCATCACCACCACCATCACCACCACCATCACCACCACCATCACCACCACCATCACCTTCACCATCACCACCATCACCATCATCACCACCATCACCACCACCATCACCACCATCACCACCACCATCACCACCACCATCACCACCACCACCACCACCACCACCACCACCACCACCATCACTATCACCACCACCATCACCACCACCATCACCACCACCATCACCACCATCACCACCACCATCATCACTACCATCACCACCACTATCACCACCATCACCACCATCACCACCACCATCACCACCATCACCACCACCATCACCACCATCACCACTATCACCACCACCATCACCATCATCACTATCACCATCACCACCACCACCATCACCATCATCACTATCACCATCACCACCACCATCATCACCACCATCACCCCCACCATCACCACCATCACCACCACCATCACCACCACCATCACCACCACCACCACCACCATCACTACCACCACCACCATCACCACCACCATCACCACCACCATCACCACCACCATCACCACCATCACCACCACCATCATCATCACCATCACCACCACTATCACCACCATCACCACCATCACCACCACCATCACCACCATCACCACCACCATCACCACCATCACCACTATCACCACCACCATCACCATAATCACTATCACCATCACCACCACCACCATCACCATCATCACTATCACCATCACCACCACCATCATCACCACCATCACCCCCACCATCACCACCATCACCACCACCATCACCACCACCATCACCACCACCACCACCACCATCACTACCACCACCACCATCACCACCACCATCACCACCACCATCACCACCATCACCACCACCATCACCATCATCATCACCACCACCATCACCACCATCACCACCATCACCACCACCATCACCACCACCATTACCAGCAGCAGGAGCAACTCAATAATCCATTTTCCCTTTCCAACTACATTCCCTATTAGGCTCCTCATTTCGCTACCACCTCATCTTCCTCATCGCTTTCTCCATTCCCGATCTCTCACCCTTACATTCCTCTTAATATTCCCCAAAATATCCCATTACATTCTCTCCCTCTTTTTCCAGCTCTCACCCTCTTCTTTCCCCCTGATTATCCTCAAATTCCCTTTCGCTTTCTCCACCTCTTTCTTTCACCCCCATCACCTGAGAGACGGTAATGGTAATAGTAACTCCAGTTCCCCTGGAAGGAAGCTTTCAAACCTGCCATAGATACTGAACACGTAGTGCAACGCTTGGCGGCATCCTCATCACCTGTCATCTTATGGTTGACGTATTTCTCTACTGGGTGACGGAATATGTCAGGAAATCATATACTGCCTCTGTTCTTAATATTCAGCTATCATACAGAATAGTGTAGCCACTCACTGGGGGTGTTTTAATGTCACTATCACACAGAATAGTGTAGCTGCAGACTGCAAGTGTTTAAATATCACTATCACACAGAATAGTGTAGCTGCGAAGTGCAAGTGTTTTAATGTCACTATCATACAGAATAGTGTAGCTGCAGAGTGCAAGTGTTTTAATGTCACTATCATACAGAATAGTGTAGCTGCAGAGTGCAAATGTTTTAATGTCACTATCACACAGAATAGTGTAGCTGCAGACTGCAAGTGTTTAAATATCACTATCACACAGAATAGTGTAGCTGCGGAGTGCAAGTGTTTTAATATCACTATCACACAGAATAGTGTAGCTGCAGAGTGCAAGTGTTTAAATATCACTATCACACAGAATAGTGTAGCTGCAGAGTGCAAGGGTTTTATGTCACTATCACACAGAATAGTGTAGCTGCAGAGTGCAAGTGTTTTAATATCACTATAACACAGAATAGTGTAGCTGCAGAGTGCAAGTGTTTCAATATCACTATAACACAGAATAGTGTAGCTGCAGACTGCGTTTTAATATCATTATCACACAGAATAGTGTAGCTGCAGAGTGCAAGTGTTTTAATATCATTATCACACAGAATAGTGTAGCTGCAGACTGCAAGTGTTTTAATATCATTATCACACAGAATAGTGTAGCTGCAGAGTGCGAGTGTACCCACACATTAACTCATGGAGTGCTGTGTATCCGTGCTTTAATAATGGATAAAGTTTTGGTAAGAGAAAGAATGCCTTTCACCTCTCCTTTCCGTCCGTCTTCACGGTTCTTTTACTCCTTGCCCCGCCCAGCGTGACGACGTCCGGGGGGAGCTAACTTGTGGTACGTCACCACTGGGAGTAAACTCTTACTCTGGGGTAGGTAGGGGTGAACACTCTTATATGTCAAGGTAATTGTAACAGGTGGTGTTTCATCCTTACCCGGGGGGAGTGTTGAGTGAGGTCACTCTGCCTACCCATTGTGCCAGGTGTCTGTTGTTGGCACTATATGCTCTCGTTCCGCTGTTCAGGTCTCTACTTGCGTGATAATTAAGACACATAACGAAGCCTATGCAATAAGCTTCGTCAGTCAAATACATCAGGTATATTAGCGAAATGAAGCTTTATATCGTTCCAGACCATTGAACTGATCTCTTTTCCAGGTTGAGGGACTGACCACCTCATATCTCCAAGGCTGAGGGACTGACCACCTCATATCTCCAAGGCTGAAGGATTGACTACCTCATATCTCCAAGGCTGATGGACTGTTTGCATCATCAAGATTGATGGACTGACCACATCAACTCAAGGTTGAGGGACTGATTACCTCATTCTCCTCCTGTTCTTCAAGTTTCTCCTGTGTATGGACTGATGAAGCCACTGTGTGGCGAAACGTTTCCTTAATAAAGATACCCAAGAGTTGCACATGTGTCTAATTTATCAACGCGTCGGTTCTGTGAACCATTCATCTACACCTGCTGTGTTTGAACAAGCTTACTGTGTAGGCGAAACGTTACAACAATAAAGATATCCAATTGTTGAACATGTGTCTTATAGTCGTCAACTTGTCCGTATTTTATACCGTTGTCAATATCTCTACCTGTGGTCTATGGAGCAGCCACACAAGCAAGGTGGAGAGGATCAACTTGTTAAGAGGCGCTCATTTCCACTGAGCTGCTGGACGTCATAAACGAAGCAGCACAATTACTGTCACTGGAACATCAAAATCGGACTTTTTTTCGTCATTGCTCCGAAACAAAAGCACCACGTGTAAATTTCCAGCCAATGTAAATCATAAACTGATTTGAGAACATTAAGATTCAAGTTATAAACGCCTTAAACTCTTTAAATATCATTCTTCTGTGTGACTGAGATTTGGTTAACCTAAACTAAACACTGCGTAAAATATTGTGATATCAGAAGAAGGGTCACGAGGCAGCTGAAATCAGAGAGTAATAATAAGCTTACACAACCTTACACAACCGCGACCAATAACAGTGGCCATCTCAGCGGATTTGTACAAAGGTACAAATCCGCATCATTCTGTGCAAACAGTACAAGAATTTACATGCGAGTTACAGTCATTGCCGCCTCAGCAAACCTCCAAGACGACATCAACCAAATTTACCAGCGAACACAGAAAAAAAACATGTCCAACGAGAACAAATCTCGGGTACTCGGCTTTGGATATCCGAGAAATAGAAACAGAAACGAAGTAGAGGCACACACAAACCACCAGAGGAGTGAACTTACACTGCACGTACCAGCACTGGTATACATTAAATGATTGGAAAAGCATAATGCTGCTCGGACTGATCCCCCGGGTACACAGACGAGGAAGATATACATTAATTTAAATAACCGGTCAGCAGCGCTGATCACTAATGGTGCTCTGAACATAATGTTAACTGAATATCTTAAACAGGAAAATTTATATGCTTAAATCCATTGGACGTAAAATCAAATTTATTGTAATTTAATTACTATAATTATGCATAATAATACCACAGTATATACTCTGAAGACTGTATATTCCTCGGAGGGAATATGAATATATTCTCAAAGTTATATATTTGCCAGTTTATGTAAACATAGCTTGTTTTAATCCCTGTTTTGGGGATTAAAGTTCACTTGACAGGGAAGAAACAGGTTACACGAAGCCTTTATAACTCTCGTCTAGTTGACAGACTTTAACCTATCAATCCAATACAAAAAACAAATCTTAGCGACCTTTTAAGCTTTTGAATTATACGCTAATTAGCAGCAAGTGCAGTCATAGCCTTTTATGGGTAAAACCAGATCCTTTATACATCTTTCCCATGACTAAAAATCTAGTTAGATTAGTCAGTCAGAGTGTCAGCGGTGACACCCGGATAAGTCTGGTGGGTCCCTGTGATAGCCATAATGACTCACGAAATCGTAATGACACCATTGCAAACAAACCATACCACGGTCTGGAGTTTTGAGACTCTCTGATCGCGGGTTCTAACTCCGCCCGTGGTATTGTTTGTTTATATCCATAATTTCCAGAGGTGAGGGAAGATATGAAGCTGTGGGTGGATAAGCTAAAACTTTTTACTCTCTTTCTCTCTCTCTCTCTCTCTACCAGCACCTTTCCTTGCCTTCTTCTGTGGGGAACTCTCCAGGGAAATGTAGTTAACCTTTGTTCCCACTGTGTGGTTGTCTTGAAGAAGGTAGCAGCACATTGTTAATGTATCTAGTGTTGACAAGAAAGAAAAGATATATCTACCGTCAGTGTTACTGCTGCCACCACCAACACGATCACCATCACACATCACCACAACCACCATCACACCCGCCACCACAATCACCATCACAATTACCACCACTATCACAACCACCGCCACAATCACCACCACACCCACAACCACCACCACAGTCACCACCATACTCACCACAATCACCACCACAATCACTACCACAATCACCACTACTACTATCTTAGTAGTGGTAGTAGATGGTATGGGAACATTAATAACTAACAGAGGAAGGCACAAAAGTGGTAATTAGAAATTATATTCAGACATTTCGCCTGCAGAGCAGGTGGGCGAAACGTTATGTTTTTAATATCTAGAGCTACTACTGCCACAATTACTATTACTGTTACTACTACCCACCACTACCATTAGCACCACCTTCATGGTCACCACTTCTACTATCACCATTACTACTATCACCACCACTACTACTACTATCACCGCCACTACTACTACTGCTATCACCATTACTACTATCACCACTACTACTATCACCACTATTACTATCACCACCACTACTACTACTATCACCACTACTACTATCACCATTAATATTATCACCACTACTACTATCACCACTACTACTATCAGCACTACTACTATCACCATTACTACTATCATCACTATTACTATCACCACCACTACTACTACCACCACTACTACTATCATCATCACCACTACTACTTCTACTACTACTATCACCACTACTACTATCACCATTACTATCACCACTACTACTATCACCATTAATACTATCACCACTACTACTATCACCACTATTACTATCACCACCACTACTACTACTACTATCACTACTACTACTACTACTATCACCACTACTAATATCACCACTACTATTACTGTCACCACTATTACTATCACTATTACTACTATCACTACTTCTACTCTCACTACTACTACTATCACCACTACTACAATTACTGCTACTACTATCACTACTACTACTATCACCACTACTACTATCACTACTACTACTCTCACTGCTACTATCACCACTACTACTATCACTACTACTACTATCACCACTACTACTACTATCACTACTACTATCACAACTACTACTATCACTACTACTGCTATAACTACTACTACTATCACTACTACTACTATCACTGTTACTATCACTACTACTACTATCACTACTTCTACTATCACCACTACTACAATCACTACTACTATTATCACCAGTGCTACTATCACTACTACTACTTTTACCACTACTACTATCACCACTACTACAATCACTACTACTACTATCACTACAACTACTATCATCACTACTACTATGACTACTACTACTATCACTGCTACTATCGCCAGTACTACTATCACTACTACTACTATCACTGCTACTATCACTACTACTACTATCACTGCTACTATCACCACTACTATTACTGCTACTACTATCACTGCTACTATCACTACTACTGCTATCACTACTACTACTATCATCACTACTACTATCACTACTACTACTATCACTGCTATCACCACTACTACTATCACTACTACTATCACTGCTACTATTACTACTACTACTATCACTACGTCTACTATCACCACTACAACAATCACTACTACTACTATCACCACTACTACTATCTCTACTACTACTATCACTACTTCTACTATCACCACTACTACTATCACTGCTACTACTATCACTATTACTACTCTCACCACTACTACATTCACTACTACTACTATCACTACTTCTACTATCACCACTACTACATTCACTACTACTACAATCACCACTACTACTATGACCACTACTACTATCACTACTATTACTATCACTGCTAGTACTGTCACTACTACTACTATCACCACTACTACAATCACTACTTCTACTATCACCACTACTACAATCACTACTACTACTATCACCACTACTACTATCACTACTACTACTATCACTACTGCTACTATCACTACTTCTACTATCACCACTACTACATTCACTATTACTACAATCACCACTACTACTATGACCACTACTACTATCACTACTATTACTATCACTGCTTCTACTGTCACTACTACTACTACTATCACTACTACTACTATCACAACTTCTACTATCACCACTACTACTATCACCACTACTACTATCACTATTACTACTGTCGCTACTACTACTATCACCACTATTACTATCACTACTACTGCTATTACTACTACTACTATCACTACTACTACTATTATTATTACTACTATCCCTACTACTACTATCACCACTACTACTATCACTACTACTGCTATCACTACTACTACTATCACCACTACTACAATCACTACTTCTACTATCACCACTACTACAATCACTACTACTACTATCACCACTACTTCTATCACTACTTCTACTATCACTACTACTACAATCACTACTACTACTACTATCACTACTACTATCACCCCTACTACTAACACTACTACTACTATCACTGCTACTATCACCACTACTACTATGACTACTACTACTATCACCACTACTACTGTCACTACTACTACTATCACCACTATTACTATCACTACTACTGCTATTACTACTGCTACTATCACTACTACTACTGTCACTACTACTACTATCACCACTATTACTGTCACTACTACTGCTATTACTACTGCTACTATCACTACTACTACTATTATTATTACTGCTATCTCTACTACTAATACCACCACTACTACTATCACTACTACTACTATCACTACTACTACTATCACCACTACTACTATCACTACTACTACACTACTACTGTCACTACTAGTATTATCACTACTACATTACTACTATCACTAGTACTATCACTACTACTACTACTGATACTACTACTACAACCACCACTAGATCCTGATGTCCAAAGAGCCAGACATACACGCACATTCGAAGCGCCAGACTTCCTTCATAGTCAGCGGCGTACAACGTCACTACTTCAGAACGCTGTGAGTAATGTGTGTGTGTGTGCGTGTGTGTGTGTGTGTGTGTGTGTGTGTGTGTGTGTGTGTGTGTGTGTGTGTGTGTGTGTGTGTGTGTGTGTGTGTGTGTGTGTGTGTGTGTGTGTGTGTGTGTGTGTGTGTGTGTGTGTGTGCGTGCGTGTGTGTGTGTTCGAGCACTTGTCAATACTCAATAATAACTCACATAAGACAGAAACTCAGAGGAAGACGGAAGAATGATGAACACATGAGAACACAACTGACAGACAACTGATCTCAGCCAATGAACTGTGTGCTTAAAATCTCAAACGTATAAAAAGAAAGGCTAGAACTTTTCTAATCCCGGACTGAGTATGAAAATAGACAGTCTGAAAATTGTCTCAAAATAAACAGATTCTCATTACTCACTCTTTGATTGTCGGTCTAAGTGGGATTTACATGCTCACAAAGAGTGAAATTTTCAAAGAAATCCGATATATACCTTTGATGAGTTTCGAGAGTCTTTCCACTTCCGGAGCCCGGCCATATGCCAGGCTCCATACACTTAACTGCCCACGTTAATAGCAAGCAAAGTAATTACTCTCAACTTAAGATACACTACAGACTGCAGACAGACAGTGCCTCTCACAGCAGAGATGAATTAAACGAGAAAGCAAGAGGGAAAAAATAATACACAGCTTCATAATTAGGTTTGATGAGGAACAAGAGGCCTCAGACTGATATATACATAAATAAACACATATTGAACTGTGGTATATTATATTTAAGTGGGTAAATTAACAACCAAAATATAACTTTATCATACCAGGAAGTACCGGGCAAGTAAGTAAGGCTATTTAGGTACAGGTACACATTAATACAATTAGACAAATTATCGTAAGTAGTGACAGATGTGCAAATTACCTAGAATAACCCCCAAAAAAGTCAGTCAAATTATTTTCAGGAAGGTATCATGTGTTTACCATGAATTTCAAACACCCACCTTGTTGGCTCTCACTACAGTCATCGCCTCAGCCTCGATAACTGCAATTATGAGTAGTCTCTCCCAGGTGAGTTCTAGTACTGGTCACCCACCTGACTATCTTATATATATTCAGATATAATGTACGTAATGATCACTCGTTAAATATTAGGTATAGTGCTGTGTTGACACACGCAGTGTGTATATCACTAGCGATATACACAGAAAGCTGTGTATTTGTTAGTGTCTATACACCAAAGGTGAGTATCTTTTAGCATGTAGACACCGAGAGGAATGTAACTCTCAGTAATCGACGGGTATCTTCATTGTGATAACGTTTTTCCAGTAGCTTCCTCAGTGAAATTAAGACATGTGCAACATCTGGGTATCTTTATTGCAGACGTTTCGCCACTGGATGGCGAAACGTCTGCAATAAAGATACCCAGATGTTGCACATGTGTCTTAATTTCATCTTGTCGGTATTATACCATTCTTACACAGCTTCCTTAGTCCAATACATCGATTAGTGTTTATATTTGTGTATGTCTCTTAGTGTATATGCACGGAGAGGTGTGCATCACCCAGTGTTTATACACTGAAAACTTATTCTAACCAATATTCTAGGGAGTGTGTGAGGCCAGTGAGTGTATGTGTATGTGTGTGTACTCACCTGTTTGTGGTTGCAGGGGTCGATTCACAGCTCCTGGCGCCGCCTCTTCACTGGTCGCTACTAGGTCCTCTATCTCCCTTCTGTGTGTGTGTGTGTGTTAGTTACCATTTTGTCCTAGGCACATGTCAATTAGACACTAGGCCTGTTGTATGTGTGAGTGTGTGTGTGTGTGTGTGTGTGTGTGTGTGTGTGTGTGTGTGTGTGTGTGTGTGTGTGTGTGTGTGTGTGTGTGTGTGTGTGTGTGTGTGTGTGTGTGTGTGTGTGTGTGTGTGTGTGTGTGTGTGTGTGTGAGTGTGTGGAGAGAGACACAAACACAGACGTATGGACCTCTAGTGACCCTTCCTCACTTGAGGTGATCAGATACCTAACAGTCTTAAGTTTATGATGACGGATGACCAACAAGGAGCGGAAGTGCGTCCTTCAGGAGAGACAACACTACTGAAGGAGGGAGGGAAGGAAGCAATGAGAGGAGAGAGAGAGAGAGAGAGAGAGAGAGAGAGAGAGAGAGAGAGAGAGAGAGAGAGAGAGAGAGAGAGAGAGAGAGAGAGAGAGAGAGAGAGAGAGAGAGATAAATGGAGGGAAGGGTGGTAAAGAGAGGGACG
>NC_091350.1:344405-366905 GCF_038502225.1 Cherax quadricarinatus
AAGCCATGGCTGGGCTTGATAAAGCCAAGCCTGGGCATAACAAAGCCATGCCGGGGTTTGATAAAGCCAAACCTGGGCATAACAAAGCCATGCCTGGGTTTGATAAAGCCAAGTCTGGGCTTAACAAAGCCATGCCTGAGTTTGATAAAGCCAAACCTGGGATTAACAAAGCCATGCCTGGACTTGAAAAAGCCAAGCCTGGGCTTAACAAAGCCATGCCTGGGTCTGATAAAGCCAAGCCTGAGCTTAATAAAGCTATGCCTGGGTCTGATAAAGCCAAGCCTGGGCTTAACAAAGCCATGCCTGAGCTTGATAAAGCCAAGCCTGGGCTTAACAAAGGCATGCCTGGGTCTGATAAAGCCAAGCCTGGGCCTAACAAAGCCATGCCTGGGTTTGATAAAGCCAAGCCTGAGCTTAACAAAGCCATGCCTGCGTCTGATAAAGCCAAGCCTGGGCTTAACAAAGCCATGCCTGGGTTTGATAAAGCCAAGCCTGGGCTTAACAAAGCCATGCCTGGGCTTGATAAAGCCAAGCCTGGGCTTAACAAAGCCATGCCTGGGTTTGATAAAACCAAGCCTGGGCTTAACAAAGCCATGCCTGGGCTTAACAAAGCCATGCCTGGGCTTGATAAAGCCAAGCCTGGGCTTAACAAAGCCATGCCTGAGTTTGATAAAGCCAAACCTGGGCTTAACAAAGCCATGCCTGGGTTTGGCAAAGCCAAACCTGGGCCTAACAAAGCCATGCCTGAGTTTGATAAAGCCAAGCCTGGGCTTAACAAAGCCATGCCTGGGCTTGATAAAGCCAAGCCTGGGCTTAACAAAGCCATGCCTGGGCTTGATAAAGCCAAACCTTGGCTTAACAAAGCCATGCCTTGGCTTGATGAAGCCAAGCCCGGGCTTAACAAAGCCATGCCTGGGCTTGATAAAGCCAAACCTGGGCTTAACAAAGCCATGCCTGAGTTTGATAAAGCCAAACCTGGGCTTAACAAAGCCATGCCTGGGCTTGATAAAGCCAAGCCTGGGCTTAACAAAGCCATGCCTGGGCTTGATAAAGCCAAACCTGGGCTTAACAAAGCCATGCCTGGGCTTGATAAAGCCAAACCTGGGCTTAACAAAGCCATGCCTGGGCTTGATAAAGCCAAGCCTGGGCTTAACAAAGCCATGCCTGGGCTTGATAAAGCCAAGCCTGGGCTTAACAAAGCCATGCCTGGGCTTGATAAAGCCAAAACTGGGCTTAACAAAGCCATGCCTGGGCTTGATAAAGCCAAACCTGGGCTTAACAAAGCCATGCCTGGGCTTGATAAAGCCAAGCCTGGGCTTAACAAAGCCATGCCTGGGCTTGATAAAGCCAAGCCTGGGCTTAACAAAGCCATGCCTGGGCTTGATAAAGCCAAACCTGGGCTTAACAAAGCCATGCCTGGGCTTGATAAAGCCAAGCCTGGGCTTAACAAAGCCATGCCTGGGCTTGATAAAGCCAAACCTGGGCTTAACAAAGCCATGCCTGGGCTTGATAAAGCCAAGCCTGGGCTTAACAAAGCCATGCCTGGGCTTGATAAAGCCAAACCTGGGCTTAACAAAGCCATGCCTGAGTTTGATAAAGCCAAACCTGGGCTTAACAAAGCCATGCCTGAGTTTGATAAAGCCAAACCTGGGCTTAACAAAGCCATGCCTGGGCTTGATAAAGCCAAACCTGGGCTTAACAAAGCCATGCCTGAGTTTGATAAAGCCAAACCTGGGCTTAACAAAGCCATGCCTGGGCTTGATAAAGCCATGCCTGGGCTTAACAAAGCCATGCCTGGGCTTGATAAAGCCAAACCTGGGCTTAACAAAGCCATGCCTGAGTTTGATAAAGCCAAACCTGGGCTTAACAAAGCCATGCCTGAGATTGATAAAGCCAAACCTGGGCTTAACAAAGCCATGCCTGGGCTTGATAAAGCCAAACCTGGGCGTAACAAAGCCATGCCTGGGCTTGATAAAGCCAAACCTGGGCTTAACAAAGACATGCCTGGGCTTGATAAAGCCAAACCTGGGCTTAACAAAGCCATGCCTGGGCTTTGATAAAGCCAAACCTGGGCTTAACAAAGCCATGCCTGAGTTTGATAAAGCCAAACCTGGGCTTAACAAAGCCATGCCTGGGCTTGATAAAGCCAAACCTGGGCTTAACAAAGCCATGCCTGGGCTTGATAAAGCCAAACCTGGGCTTAACAAAGCCATGCCTGGGCTTGATAAAGCCAAACCTGGGCTTAACAAAGCCATGCCTGGGCTTGATAAAGCCAAGCCTGGGCTTAACAAAGCCATGCCTGGGCTTGATAAAGCCAAGCCTGGGCTTAACAAAGCCATGCCTGGGCTTGATAAAGCCAAGCCTGGGCTTAACAAAGCCATGCCTGGGCTTGATAAAGCCAAGCCTGGGCTTAACAAAGCCATGCCTGGGCTTGATAAAGCCAAACCTGGGCTTAACAAAGCCATGCCTGAGTTTGATAAAGCCAAACCTGGGCTTAACAAAGCCATGCCTGAGTTTGATAAAGCCAAACCTGGGCTTAAGAAAGCCATGCCTGAGTTTGATAAAGCCAAACCTGGGCTTAACAAAGCCATGCCTGAGTTTGATAAAGCCAAACCTGGGCTTAAGAAAGCCATGCCTGAGTTTGATAAAGCCAAACCTGGGCTTAACAAAGCCATGCCTGAGTTTGATAAAGCCAAACCTGGGCTTAAGAAAGCCATGCCTGAGTTTGATAAAGCCAAACCTGGGCTTAACAAAGCCATGCCTGGGCTTGATAAAGCCAAGCCTGGGCTTAACAAAGCCATGCCTGGGCTTGATAAAGCCAAACCTGGGCTTAACAAAGCCATGCCTGGGCTTGATAAAGCCAAACCTGGGCTTAACAAAGCCATGCCTGGGCTTGATAAAGCCAAACCTGGGCTTAACAAAGCCATGCCTGGGCTTGATAAAGCCAAACCTGGGCTTAACAAAGCCATGCCTGGGCTTGATAAAGCCAAACCTGGGCTTAAGAAAGCCATGCCTGAGTTTGATAAAGCCAAACCTGGGCTTAACAAAGCCATGCCTGGGCTTGATAAAGCCAAGCCTGGGCTTAACAAAGCCATGCCTGGGCTTGATAAAGCCAAGCCTGGGCTTAACAAAGCCATGCCTGGGCTTGATAAAGCCAAGCCTGGGCTTAACAAAGCCATGCCTGGGCTTGATAAAGCCAAGCCTGGGCTTAACAAAGCCATGCCTGGGCTTGATAAAGCCAAGCCTGGGCTTAACAAAGCCATGCCTGAGTTTGATAAAGCCAAACCTGGGCTTAAGAAAGCCATGCCTGAGTTTGATAAAGCCAAGCCTGGGCTTAACAAAGCCATGCCTGGGCTTGATAAAGCCAAACCTGGGCTTAACAAAGCCATGCCTGAGTTTGATAAAGCCAAACCTGGGCTTAAGAAAGCCATGCCTGAGTTTGATAAAGCCAAACCTGGGCTTAACAAAGCCATGCCTGGGTTTGATAAAGCCAAACCTGGGCTTAACAAAGCCATGCCTGAGTTTGATAAAGCCAAACCTGGGCTTAACAAAGCCATGCCTGGGCTTGATAAAGCCAAACCTGGGCTTAACAAAGCCATGCCTGGGCTTGATAAAGCCAAGCCTGGGCTTAACAAAGCCATGCCTGGGCTTGATAAAGCCAAGCCTGGGCTTAACAAAGCCATGCCTGGGCTTGATAAAGCCAAGCCTGGGCTTAACAAAGCCATGCCTGGGCTTGATAAAGCCAAGCCTGGGCTTAACAAAGCCATGCCTGGGCTTGATAAAGCCAAGCCTGGGCTTAACAAAGCCATGCCTGGGCTTGATAAAGCCAAGCCTGGGCTTAACAAAGCCATGCCTGGGCTTGATAAAGCCAAGCCTGGGCTTAACAAAGCCATGCCTGGGCTTGATAAAGCCAAGCCTGGGCTTAACAAAGCCATGCCTGGGCTTGATAAAGCCAAGCCTGGGCTTAACAAAGCCATGCCTGGGCTTGATAAAGCCAAGCCTGGGCTTAACAAAGCCATGCCTGGGCTTGATAAAGCCAAGCCTGGGCTTAACAAAGCCATGCCTGGGCTTGATAAAGCCAAACCTGGGCTTAACAAAGCCATGCCTGGGCTTGATAAAGCCAAGCCTGGGCTTAACAAAGCCATGCCTGGGCTTGATAAAGCCAAGCCTGGGCTTAACAAAGCCATGCCTGGGCTTGATAAAGCCAAGCCTGGGCTTAACAAAGCCATGCCTGGGCTTGATAAAGCCAAGCCTGGGCTTAACAAAGCCATGCCTGGGCTTGATAAAGCCAAGCCTGGGCTTAACAAAGCCATGCCTGGGCTTGATAAAGCCAAGCCTGGGCTTAACAAAGCCATGCCTGGGCTTGATAAAGCCAAGCCTGGGCTTAACAAAGCCATGCCTGGGCTTGATAAAGCCAAGCCTGGGCTTAACAAAGCCATGCCTGGGCTTGATAAAGCCAAGCCTGGGCTTAACAAAGCCATGCCTGGGCTTGATAAAGCCAAGCCTGGGCTTAACAAAGCCATGCCTGGGCTTGATAAAGCCAAGCCTGGGCTTAACAAAGCCATGCCTGGGCTTGATAAAGCCAAGCCTGGGCTTAACAAAGCCATGCCTGGGCTTGATAAAGCCAAGCCTGGGCTTAACAAAGCCATGCCTGGGCTTGATAAAGCCAAGCCTGGGCTTAACAAAGCCATGCCTGGGCTTGATAAAGCCAAGCCTGGGCTTAACAAAGCCATGCCTGGGCTTGATAAAGCCAAGCCTGGGCTTAACAAAGCCATGCCTGGGCTTGATAAAGCCAAGCCTGGGCTTAACAAAGCCATGCCTGGGCTTGATAAAGCCAAGCCTGGGCTTAACAAAGCCATGCCTGGGCTTGATAAAGCCAAGCCTGGGCTTAACAAAGCCATGCCTGGGCTTGATAAAGCCAAGCCTGGGCTTAACAAAGCCATGCCTGGGCTTGATAAAGCCAAGCCTGGGCTTAACAAAGCCATGCCTGGGCTTGATAAAGCCAAGCCTGGGCTTAACAAAGCCATGCCTGGGCTTGATAAAGCCAAGCCTGGGCTTAACAAAGCCATGCCTGGGCTTGATAAAGCCAAGCCTGGGCTTAACAAAGCCATGCCTGGGCTGGGGCTTAACAAAGCCATGCCTGGGCTTGATAAAGCCAAGGGCCTGGGCTTATGCCTGGGCTTGATAAAGCAAAGCCATGCCTTGGCTTGATAAAGCCAAGCCTGGGCTTAACAAAGCCATGCCTGGGCTTGATAAAGCCAAGCCTGGGCTTAACAAAGCCATGCCTGGGCTTGATAAAGCCAAGCCTGGGCTTAACAAAGCCATGCCTGGGCTTGATAAAGCCAAGCCTGGGCTTAACAAAGCCATGCCTGGGCTTGATAAAGCCATGCCTGGGCTTGATAAAGCCAAGCCTGGGCTTAACAAAGCCATGCCTGGGCTTGATAAAGCCAAACCTGGGCTTAACAAAGCCATGCCTGGGCTTGATAAAGCCAAGCCTGGGCTTAACAAAGCCATGCCTGGGCTTGATAAAGCCAAGCCTGGGCTTAACAAAGCCATGCCTGGGCTTGATAAAGCCAAGCCTGGGCTTAACAAAGCCATGCCTGGGCTTGATAAAGCCAAGCCTGGGCTTAACAAAGCCATGCCTGGGCTTGATAAAGCCAAGCCTGGGCTTAACAAAGCCATGCCTGGGCTTGATAAAGCCAAGCCTGGGCTTAACAAAGCCATGCCTGGGCTTGATAAAGCCAAGCCTGGGCTTAACAAAGCCATGCCTGGGCTTGATAAAGCCAAACCTGGGCTTAACAAAGCCATGCCTGGGCTTGAAAGCCATGCCTGGGCTTGATAAAGCCAAACCTGGGCTTAACAAAGCCATGCCTGGGCTTGATAAAGCCAAACCTGGGCTTAACAAAGCCATGCCTGGGCTTGATAAAGCCATCCCTGGGCTTGATAAAGCCAAACCTGGGCTTAACAAAGCCATGCCTGGGCTTGATAAAGCCAAGCCTGGGCTTAACAAAGCCATGCCTGGGCTTGATAAAGCCAAGCCTGGGCTTAACAAAGCCATGCCTGGGCTTGATAAAGCCAAGCCTGGGCTTAACAAAGCCATGCCTGGGCTTGATAAAGCCAAGCCTGGGCTTAACAAAGCCATGCCTGGGCTTGATAAAGCCAAGCCTGGGCTTAACAAAGCCATGCCTGGGCTTGATAAAGCCAAGCCTGGGCTTAACAAAGCCATGCCTGGGCTTGATAAAGCCAAGCCTGGGCTTAACAAAGCCATGCCTGGGCTTGATAAAGCCAAGCCTGGGCTTAACAAAGCCATGCCTGGGCTTGATAAAGCCAAGCCTGGGCTTAACCTGGGCTTAACAAAGCCATGCCTGTGCTTGATAAAGCCAAACCTGGGCTTAACAAAGCCATGCCTGGGCTTGATAAAGCCAAACCTGGGCTTAACAAAGCCATGCCTGGGCTTGATAAAGCCAAACCTGGGCTTAACAAAGCCATGCCTGGGCTTGATAAAGCCAAGCCTGGGCTTAACAAAGCCATGCCTGGGCTTGATAAAGCCAAACCTGGGCTTAACAAAGCCATGCCTGGGCTTGATAAAGCCAAGCCTGGGCTTAACAAAGCCATGCCTGGGCTTGATAAAGCCAAGCCTGGGCTTAACAAAGCCATGCCTGGGCTTGATAAAGCCAAGCCTGGGCTTAACAAAGCCATGCCTGGGCTTGATAAAGCCAAGCCTGGGCTTAACAAAGCCATGCCTGGGCTTGATAAAGCCAAACCTGGGCTTAACAAAGCCATGCCTGGGCTTGATAAAACCAAACCTGGGCTTAACAAAGCCAAGCCTGGGCTTGATAAAGCCAAGCCTGGGCTTAACAAAGCCATGCCTGGGCTTGATAAAGCCAAGCCTGGGCTTAACAAAGCCATGCCTGGGCTTGATAAAGCCAAGCCTGGGCTTAACAAAGCCATGCCTGGGCTTGATAAAGCCAAACCTGGGCTTAACAAAGCCATGCCTGGGCTTGATAAAGCCAAGCCTGGGCTTAACAAAGCCATGCCTGGGCTTGATAAAGCCAAACCTGGGCTTAACTGGGCTTATAAAGCCAAAGGGCTTAACAAAGCCATGCCTGGGCTTGATAAAGCCAAGCCTGGGCTTAACAAAGCCATGCCTGGGCTTGATAAAGCCAAGCCTGGGCTTAACAAAGCCATGCCTGGGCTTGATAAAGCCAAGCCTGGGCTTAACAAAGCCATGCCTGGGCTTGATAAAGCCAAGCCTGGGCTTAACAAAGCCATGCCTGGGCTTGATAAAGCCAAGCCTGGGCTTAACAAAGCCATGCCTGGGCTTGATAAAGCCAAGCCTTGGCTTAACAAAGCCATGCCAGGGCTTAACAAAGCCATGCCTGGGCTTGATAAAGCCAAACAAAGCCATGGGGCTTAACAAAGCCATGCCTGGGCTTGATATAAAGCCAAGCCTGGGCTTAACAAAGCCATGCCTGGGCTTGATAAAGCCAAACCTGGGCTTAACAAAGCCATGCCTGGGCTTGATAAAGCCAAGCCTGGGCTTAACAAAGCCATGCCTGGGCTTGATAAAGGCCTGGGCTTAACAAAGCCATGCCTGGGCTTGATAAAGCCAAGCCTGGGCTTAACAAAGCCATGCCTGGGCTTGATAAAGCCAAGCCTGGGCTTAACAAAGCCATGCCTGGGCTTGATAAAGCCAAGCCTGGGCTTAACAAAGCCATGCCTGGGCTTGATAAAGCCAAGCCTGGGCTTAACAAAGCCATGCCTGGGCTTGATAAAGCCAAGCCTGGGCTTAACAAAGCCATGCCTGGGCTTGATAAAGCCAAGCCTGGGCTTAACAAAGCCATGCCTGGGCTTGATAAAGCCAAGCCTGGGCTTAACAAAGCCATGCCAGGGCTTAACAAAGCCATGCCTGGGCTTGATAAAGCCATGCCTGGGCTTAACAAAGCCATGCCTGGGCTTGATAAAGCCATGCCTGGGCTTAACAAAGCCATGCCTGGGCTTGATAAAGCCAAAACAAAGCCATGCCTGGCTTAACAAAGCCATGCCTGGGCTTGATAAAGCCAAACCTGGGCTTAACAAAGTCATGCCTGGGCTTGATAAAGCCAAACCTGGGCTTAACAAAGCCATGCCTGGGCTTGATAAAGCCAAGCCTGGGCTTAACAAAGCCATGCCTGGGCTTGATAAAGCCAAGCCTGGGCTTAACAAAGCCATGCCTGGGCTTGATAAAGCCAAGCCTGGGCTTAACAAAGCCATGCCTGGGCTTGATAAAGCCAAGCCTGGGCTTAACAAAGCCATGCCTGGGCTTGATAAAGCCAAGCCTGGGCTTAACAAAGCCATGCCTGGGCTTGATAAAGCCAAGCCTGGGCTTAACAAAGCCATGCCTGGGCTTGATAAAGCCAAGCCTGGGCTTAACAAAGCCATGCCTGGGCTTGATAAAGCCAAGCCTGGGCTTAACAAAGCCATGCCTGGGCTTGATAAAGCCAAAACAAAGCCATGCCTGGGCTTGATAAAGCCAACCCTGGGCTTAACAAAGCCATGCCTGGGCTTGATAAAGCCAAACCTGGGCTTAACAAAGCCATGCCTGGGCTTGATAAAGCCAAGCCTGGGCTTAACAAAGCCATGCCTGGGCTTGATAAAGCCAAAACAAAGCCATGCCTGGGCTTGATAAAGCCAAGCCTGGGCTTAAGAAAGCCATGCCTTTGCTTGATAAAGCCAAGCCTGGGCTTAACAAAGCCATGCCTGGGCTTGATAAAGCCAAGCCTGGGCTTAACAAAGCCATGCCTGGGCTTGATAAAGCCAAGCCTGGGCTTAACAAAGCCATGCCTGGGCTTGATAAAGCCAAGCCTGGGCTTAACAAAGCCATGCCTGGGCTTGATAAAGCCAAGCCTGGGCTTAACAAAGCCATGCCTGGGCTTGATAAAGCCAAGCCTGGGCTTAACAAAGCCATGCCTGGGCTTGATAAAGCCAAGCCTGGGCTTAACAAAGCCATGCCTGGGCTTGATAAAGCCAAGCCTGGGCTTAACAAAGCCATGCCTGGGCTTGATAAAGCCAAGCCTGGGCTTAACAAAGCCATGCCTGGGCTTGATAAAGCCAAGCCTGGGCTTAACAAAGCCATGCCTGGGCTTGATAAAGCCAAGCCTGGGCTTAACAAAGCCATGCCTGGGCTTGATAAAGCCAAGCCTGGGCTTAACAAAGCCATGCCTGGGCTTGATAAAGCCAAGCCTGGGCTTAACAAAGCCATGCCTGGGCTTGATAAAGCCAAGCCTGGGCTTAACAAAGCCATGCCTGGGCTTGATAAAGCCAAGCCTGGGCTTAACAAAGCCATGCCTGGGCTTGATAAAGCCAAGCCTGGGCTTAACAAAGCCATGCCTGGGCTTGATAAAGCCAAGCCTGGGCTTAACAAAGCCATGCCTGGGCTTGATAAAGCCAAGCCTGGGCTTAACAAAGCCATGCCTGGGCTTGATAAAGCCAAGCCTGGGCTTAACAAAGCCATGCCTGGGCTTGATAAAGCCAAGCCTGGGCTTAACAAAGCCATGCCTGGGCTTGATAAAGCCATGCCTGGGCTTAACAAAGCCATGCCTGGGCTTGATAAAGCCAAACCTGGGCTTAACAAAGTCATGCCTGGGCTTGATAAAGCCAAACCTGGGCTTAACAAAGCCATGCCTGGGCTTGATAAAGCCAAGCCTGGGCTTAACAAAGCCATGCCTGGGCTTGATAAAGCCAAGCCTGGGCTTAACAAAGCCATGCCTGGGCTTGATAAAGCCAAGCCTGGGCTTAACAAAGCCATGCCTGGGCTTGATAAAGCCAAGCCTGGGCTTAACAAAGCCATGCCTGGGCTTGATAAAGCCAAGCCTGGGCTTAACAAAGCCATGCCTGGGCTTGATAAAGCCAAGCCTGGGCTTAACAAAGCCATGCCTGGGCTTGATAAAGCCAAGCCTGGGCTTAACAAAGCCATGCCTGGGCTTGATAAAGCCAAGCCTGGGCTTAACAAAGCCATGCCTGGGATAAAGCCAAGCCTGGGCTTGATAAAAGCCAAGCCTGGGCTTAACAAAGTCATGCCTGGGCTTGATAAAGCCAAGTCTGGGCTTAACAAAGCCATGCCTGGGCTTAACAAAGCCATGCCTGGATAAAGCCAAGCCTGGGCTTAACAAAGCCATGCCTGAAAAAGCCAAGCCTGGGCTTAACAAAGTCATGCCTGGGCTTGATAAAGCCAAGTCTGGGCTTAACAAAGCCATGCCTGGGCTTGATAAAGCCAAACCTGGGCTTAACAAAGCCATGCCTGGGCTTGATAAAGCCAAAGGGCTTAACAAAGCCATGCCTGGGCTTGATAAAGCCAAGCCTGGGCTTAACAAAGCCATGCCTGGGCTTGATAAAGCCAAGCCTGGGCTTAACAAAGCCATGCCTGGGCTTGATAAAGCCAAGCCTGGGCTTAACAAAGCCATGCCTGGGCTTGATAAAGCCAAGCCTGGGCTTAACAAAGCCATGCCTGGGCTTGATAAAGCCAAGCCTGGGCTTAACAAAGCCATGCCTGGGCTTGATAAAGCCAAGCCTGGGCTTAACAAAGCCATGCCTGGGCTTGCCATGCCTGGGCTTGATAAAGCCAAGCCTGGGCTTAACAAAGCCATGCCTGGGCTTGATAAAAGCCATGCCTGGGCTTAACAAAGCCATGCCTGGGCTTGATAAAGCCAATCCTGGGCTTAACAAAGCCATGCCTGGGCTTGATAAAGCCAAACCTGGGCTTAACAAAGCCATGCCTGGGCTTGATAAAGCCAAGCCTGGGCTTAACAAAGCCATGCCTGGGCTTGATAAAGCCAAGCCTGGGCTTAACAAAGCCATGCCTGGGCTTGATAAAGCCAAGCCTGGGCTTAACAAAGCCATGCCTGGGCTTGATAAAGCCAAGCCTGGGCTTAACAAAGCCATGCCTGGGCTTGATAAAGCCAAGCCTGGGCTTAACAAAGCCATGCCTGGGCTTGATAAAGCCAAGCCTGGGCTTAACAAAGCCATGCCTGGGCTTGATAAAGCCAAGCCTGGGCTTAACAAAGCCATGCCTGGGCTTGATAAAGCCAAGCCTGGGCTTAACAAAGCCATGCCTGGGCTTGATAAAGCCAAGCCTGGGCTTAACAAAGCTGCCTGGGCTTGATAAAGCCAAGCCTGGGCTTAACAAAGCCATGCCTGGGCTTGATAAAGCCAAGAATGGGCTTAACAAAGCCATGCCTGGCCTGCTTGATAAAGCCAAGCCTGGGCTTAACAAAGCCATGCCTGGGCTTGATAAAGCCAATAAAGCCTGGGCTTAACAAAGCCATGCCTGGGCTTGATAAAGCCAAACCTGGGCTTAACAAAGCCATGCCTGGGCTTGATAAAGCCAAGCCTGGGCTTAACAAAGCCATGCCTGGGCTTGATAAAGCCAAGCCTGGGCTTAACAAAGCCATGCCTGGGCTTGATAAAGCCAAGCCTGGGCTTAACAAAGCCATGCCTGGGCTTGATAAAGCCAAGCCTGGGCTTAACAAAGCCATGCCTGGGCTTGATAAAGCCAAGCCTGGGCTTAACAAAGCCATGCCTGGGCTTGATAAAGCCAAGCCTGGGCTTAACAAAGCCATGCCTGGGCTTATAAAGCCAAAACAAAGCCATGCCTGGGCTTGATAAAGCCAAGCCTGGTCTTAACAAAGCCATGCCTGGGCTTGATAAAGCCAAGCCTGGGCTTAACAAAGCCATAACAAAGCCATGCCTGGGCTTGATAAAGCCAAGCCTGGGCTTAACAAAGCCATGCCTGGGCTTGATAAAGCCAAGCCTGGGCTTAACAAAGCCATGCCTGGGCTTGATAAAGCCAAGCCTGGGCTTAACAAAGCCATGCCTGGGCTTGATAAAGCCAAGCCTGGGCTTAACAAAGCCATGCCTGGGCTTGATAAAGCCAAGCCTGGGCTTAACAAAGCCATGCCTGGGCTTGATAAAGCCAAGCCTGGGCTTAACAAAGCCATGCCTGGGCTTGATAAAGCCAAGCCTGGGCTTAACAAAGCCATGCCTGGGCTTGATAAAGCCAAGCCTGGGCTTAACAAAGCCATGCCTGGGCTTGATAAAGCCAAGCCTGGGCTTAACAAAGCCATGCCTGGGCTTGATAAAGCCAAGCCTGGGCTTAACAAAGCCATGCCTGGGCTTGATAAAGCCAAGCCTGGGCTTAACAAAGCCATGCCTGGGCTTGATAAAGCCAAGCCTGGGCTTAACAAAGCCATGCCTGGGCTTGATAAAGCCAAGCCTGGGCTTAACAAAGCCATGCCTGGGCTTGATAAAGCCAAGCCTGGGCTTAACAAAGCCATGCCTGGGCTTGATAAAGCCAAGCCTGGGCTTTGATAAAGCCAAAGCCATGCCTGGGCTTGATAAAGCCAAGCCTGGGCTAAACAAAGCCATGCCTGGGCTTGATAAAGCCAAGCCTGGGCTTAACAAAGCCATGCCTGGGCTTGAGAAAGCCATGCCTGGGCTTATAAAGCCAAAGCCATGCCTGGGCTTGATAAAGCCAAGCCTGGGCTTAACAAAGCCATGCCTGGGCTTGATAAAGCCAAGCCTGGGCTTAACAAAGCCATGCCTGGGCTTGATAAAGCCAAGCCTGGGCTTAACAAAGCCATGCCTGGGCTTGATAAAGCCAAGCCTGGGCTTAACAAAGCCATGCCTGGGCTTGATAAAGCCAAGCCTGGGCTTAACAAAGCCATGCCTGGGCTTGATAAAGCCAAGCCTGGGCTTAACAAAGCCATGCCTGGGCTTGATAAAGCCAAGCCTGGGCTTAACAAAGCCATGCCTGGGCTTGATAAAGCCAAGCCTGGGCTTAACAAAGCCATGCCTGGGCTTGATAAAGCCAAGCCTGGGCTTAACAAAGCCATGCCTGGGCTTGATAAAGCCAAGCCTGGGCTTAACAAAGCCATGCCTGGGCTTGATAAAGCCAAGCCTGGGCTTAACAAAGCCATGCCTGGGCTTGATAAAGCCAAGCCTGGGCTTAACAAAGCCATGCCTGGGCTTGATAAAGCCAAGCCTGGGCTTAACAAAGCCATGCCTGGGCTTGATAAAGCCAAGCCTGGGCTTAACAAAGCCATGCCTGGGCTTGATAAAGCCAAGCCTGGGCTTAACAAAGCCATGCCTGGGCTTAACAAAGCCATGCCTGGGCTTAACAAAGCCATGCCTGGGCTTGATAAAGCCAAACCTGGGCTTAACAAAGCCATGCCTGGGCTTGATAAAGCCAAACCTGGGCTTAACAAAGCCATGCCTGGGCTTGATAAAGCCAAGCCTGGGCTTAACAAAGCCATGCCTGGGCTTGATAAAGCCAAGCCTGGGCTTAACAAAGCCATGCCTGGGCTTGATAAAGCCAAGCCTGGGCTTAACAAAGCCATGCCTGGGCTTGATAAAGCCAAGCCTGGGCTTAACAAAGCCATGCCTGGGCTTGATAAAGCCAAGCCTGGGCTTAACAAAGCCATGCCTGGGCTTGATAAAGCCAAGCCTGGGCTTAACAAAGCCATGCCTGGGCTTGATAAAGCCAAGCCTGGGCTTAACAAAGCCATGCCTGGGCTTGATAAAGCCAAGCCTGGGCTTAACAAAGCCATGCCTGGGCTTGATAAAGCCAAGCCTGGGCTTAACAAAGCCATGCCTGGGCTTGATAAAGCCAAGCCTGGGCTTGATAAAGCCAAGCCTGGGCTTGATAAAGCCAAGCCTGGGCTTAACAAAGCCATGCCTGGGCTTTACAAAGCCATGCCTGGGCTTGACAAAGCCATGCCTGGGCTTGATAAAGCCAAGCCTGGGCTTAACAAAGCCATGCCTGGGCTTGATAAAGCCAAGCCTGGGCTTAACAAAGCCATGCCTGGGCTTGATAAAGCCAAACCTGGGCTTAACAAAGCCATGCCTGGGCTTGATAAAGCCAAGCCTGGGCTTAACAAAGCCATGCCTGGGCTTGATAAAGCCAAGCCTGGGCTTAACAAAGCCATGCCTGGGCTTGATAAAGCCAAGCCTGGGCTTAACAAAGCCATGCCTGGGCTTGATAAAGCCAAGCCTGGGCTTAACAAAGCCATGCCTGGGCTTGATAAAGCCAAGCCTGGGCTTAACAAAGCCATGCCTGGGCTTGATAAAGCCAAACAAAGCCTGGGCTTATAAAGCCAAAGCTTAACATGCGTGGGCTTGATAAAGCCAAGCCTGGGCTTGATAAAGCCAAGCCTGGGCTTGATAAAGCCAAGCCTGGGCTTAACAAAGCCATGCCTGGGCTTGATAAAGCCAAGCCTGGGCTTAACAAAGCCATGCCTGGGCTTGATAAAGCCAAGCCTGGGCTTAACAAAGCCATGCCTGGGCTTGATAAAGCCAAGCCTGGGCTTAACAAAGCCATGCCTGGGCTTGATAAAGCCAAGCCTGGGCTTAACAAAGCCATGCCTGGGCTTGATAAAGCCAAGCCTGGGCTTAACAAAGCCATGCCTGGGCTTGATAAAGCCAAGCCTGGGCTTAACAAAGCCATGCCTGGGCTTGATAAAGCCAAGCCTGGGCTTAACAAAGCCATGCCTGGGCTTGATAAAGCCAAGCCTGGGCTTAACAAAGCCATGCCTGGGCTTAACAAAGCCATGCCTGGGCTTGATAAAGCCATGCCTGGGCTTAACAAAGCCATGCCTGGGCTTGATAAAGCCAAACCTGGGCTTAACAAAGCCATGCCTGGGCTTGATAAAGCCAAGCCTGGGCTTAACAAAGCCATGCCTGGGCTTGATAAAGCCAAGCCTGGGCTTAACAAAGCCATGCCTGGGCTTGATAAAGCCAAGCCTGGGCTTAACAAAGCCATGCCTGGGCTTGATAAAGCCAAGCCTGGGCTTAACAAAGCCATGCCTGGGCTTGATAAAGCCAAGCCTGGGCTTAACAAAGCCATGCCTGGGCTTGATAAAGCCAAGCCTGGGCTTAACAAAGCCATGCCTGGGCTTAACAAAGCCATGCCTGGGCTTGATAAAGCCATGCCTGGGCTTAACAAAGCCATGCCTGGGCTTGATAAAGCCAAACCTGGGCTTAACAAAGTCATGCCTGGGCTTGATAAAGCCAAACCTGGGCTTAACAAAGCCATGCCTGGGCTTGATAAAGCCAAGCCTGGGCTTAACAAAGCCATGCCTGGGCTTGATAAAGCCATGCCTGGGCTTAACAAAGCCATGCCTGGGATTGATAAAGCCAAGCCTGGGCTTAACAAAGCCATGCCTGGGCTTGATAAAGCCAAGCCTGGGCTTAACAAAGCCATGCCTGGGCTTGATAAAGCCAAGCCTGGGCTTAACAAAGCCATGCCTGGGCTTGATAAAGCCAAGCCTGGGCTTAACAAAGCCATGCCTGGGCTTGATAAAGCCAAGCCTGGGCTTAACAAAGCCATGCCTGGGCTTGATAAAGCCAAGCCTGGGCTTAACAAAGCCATGCCTGGGCTTGATAAAGCCAAGCCTGGGCTTAACAAAGCCATGCCTGGGCTTGATAAAGCCAAGCCTGGGCTTAACAAAGCCATGCCTGGGCTTGATAAAGCCATGCCTGGGCTTGATAAAGCCAAGCCTGGGCTTAACAAAGCCATGCCTGGGCTTAACAAAGCCATGCCTGGGCTTGATAAAGCCAAACCTGGGCTTAACAAAGTCATGCCTGGGCTTGATAAAGCCAAACCTGGGCTTAACAAAGCCATGCCTGGGCTTGATAAAGCCAAGCCTGGGCTTAACAAAGCCATGCCTGGGCTTGATAAA
Source organism: Cherax quadricarinatus (assembly GCF_038502225.1). Taxonomy (NCBI): domain Eukaryota; kingdom Metazoa; phylum Arthropoda; class Malacostraca; order Decapoda; family Parastacidae; genus Cherax; species Cherax quadricarinatus. Next base: position 360,119 of record NC_091350.1, read on the forward strand.
GCCAAGCCTGGGCTTAACAAAGCCATGCCTGGGCTTAACAAAGCCATGCCTGGGCTTGATAAAGCCAAGCCTGGGCTTAACAAAGCCATGCCTGGGCTTAACAAAGCCATGCCTGGGCTTGATAAAGCCAAACCTGGGCTTAACAAAGCCATGCCTGGGCTTGATAAAGCCAAACCTGGGCTTAACAAAGCCATGCCTGGGCTTGATAAAGCCAAGCCTGGGCTTAACAAAGCCATGCCTGGGCTTGATAAAGCCAAGCCTGGGCTTAACAAAGCCATGCCTGGGCTTGATAAAGCCATGCCTGGGCTTGATAAAGCCAAGCCTGGGCTTAACAAAGCCATGCCTGGGCTTGATAAAGCCAAGCCTGGGCTTGATAAAGCCATGCCTGGGCTTGATAAAGCCAAGCCTGGGCTTGATAAAGCCATGCCTGGGCTTGATAAAGCCATGCCTGGGCTTGATAAAGCCAAGCCTGAAATGAAATGTTTTATTAAAAGCTTCGTTGTCTAACAGTTTATTTATTTCTGACTCTCGTTCAGTCTTCAGACATTATACCTGATAATGTATCCCAACACTCAGTGTATCCCTTTAATCTAACAATGTATCCCAACACTCAGTGTATCCCTTTAATCTAACAATGTATCCATACACTCAGTGTATCCCTTTAATCTAACAATGTATCCCAACACTCAGTGTATCCCTTTAATCTAACAATGTATCCATACACTCAGTGTATCCCTTTAATCTAACAATGTATCCAAACACTCAGTGTATCCCTTTAATCTAACAATGTATCCAAACACTCAGTGTATCCCTTTAATCTAACAATGTATCCAAACACTCAGTGTATCCCTTTAATCTAACAATGTATCCATACACTCAGTGTATCCCTTTAATCTAACAATGTATCCCAACACTCAGTGTATCCCTTTAATCTAACAATGTATCCATACACTCAGTGTATCCCTTTAATCTAACAATGTATCCAAACACTCAGTGTATCCCTTTAATCTAACAATGTATCCATACACTCAGTGTATCCCTTTAATCTAACAATGTATCCAAACACTCAGTGTATCCCTTTAATCTAACAATGTATCCAAACACTCAGTGTATCCCTTTAATCTAACAATGTATCCAAACACTCAGTGTATCCCTTTAATCTAACAATGTATCCAAACACTCAGTGTATCCCTTTAATCTAACAATGTATCCATACACTCAGTGTATCCCTTTAATCTAACAATGTATCCAAACACTCAGTATATCCCTTTAATCTAACAATGTATCCAAACACTCAGTGTATCCCTTTAATCTAACAATGTATCCAAACACTCAGTGTATCCCTTTAATCTAACAATGTATCCAAACACTCAGTGTATCCCTTTAATCTAACAATGTATCCAAACACTCAGTGTATCCCTTTAATCTAACAATGTATCCAAACACTCAGTGTATCCCTTTAATCTAACAATGTATCCAAACACTCAGTGTATCCCTTTAATCTAACAATGTATCCAAACACTCAGTGTATCCCTTTAATCTAACAATGTATCCAAACACTCAGTGTATCCCTTTAATCTAACAATGTATCCAAACACTCAGTGTATCCCTTTAATCTAACAATGTATCCAAACACTCAGTGTATCCCTTTAATCTAACAATGTATCCAAACACTCAGTGTATCCCGTTAATCTAACAATGTATCCAAACACTCAGTGTATCCCTTTAATCTAACAATGTATCCAAACACTCAGTGTATCCCTTTAATCTAACAATGTATCCAAACACTCAGTGTATCCCTTTAATCTAACAATGTATCCAAACACTCAGTGTATCCCTTTAATCTAACAATGTATCCAAACACTCAGTGTATCCCTTTAATCTAACAATGTATCCAAACACTCAGTGTATCCCTTTAATCTAACAATGTATCCATACACTCAGTGTATCCCTTTAATCTAACAATGTATCCAAACACTCAGTGTATCCCTTTAATCTAACAATGTATCCAAACACTCAGTGTATCCCTTTAATCTAACAATGTATCCAAACACTCAGTGTATCCCTTTAATCTAACAATGTATCCATACACTCAGTGTATCCCTTTAATCTAACAATGTATCCAAACACTCAGTGTATCCCTTTAATCTAACAATGTATCCATACACTCAGTGTATCCCTTTAATCTAACAATGTATCCATACACTCAGTGTATCCCTTTAATCTAACAATGTATTCAAACACTCAGTGTATCCCTTTAATCTAACAATGTATCCAAACACTCAGTGTATCCCTTTAATCTAACAATGTATCCAAACACTCAGTGTATCCCTTTAATCTAGCAATGTATCCAAACACTCAGTGTATCCCTTTAATCTAACAATGTATCCAAACACTCAGTGTATCCCTTTAATCTAACAATGTATCCAAACACTCAGTGTATCCCTTTAATCTAACAATGTATCCAAACACTCAGTGTATCCCTTTAATCTAACAATGTATCCATGCACTCAGTGTATCCCTTTAATCTAACAATGTATCCATGCACTCAGTGTATCCCTTTAATCTAACAATGTATCCAAACACTCAGTGTATCCCTTTAATCTAACAATGTATCCATGCACTCAGTGTATCCCTTTAATCTAACAATGTGTCCATGCACTCAGTGTATCCCTTTAATCTAACAATGTATCCAAACACTCAGTGTACCCCTTTAATCTAACAATGTATCCATGCACTCAGTGTATCCCTTTAATCTAACAATGTATCCATGCACTCAGTGTATCCCTTTAATCTAACAATGTATCGAAACACTCAGTGTATCCCTTTAATCTAACAATGTATCCATGCACTCAGTGTATCCCTTTAATCTAACAATGTATCCATGCACTCAGTGTATCCCTTTAATCTAACAATGTATCCAAACACTCAGTGTATCCCTTTAATCTAACAATGTATCCATGCACTCAGTGTATCCCTTTAATCTAACAATGTATCCAAACACTCAGTGTATCCCTTTAATCTAACAATGTATCCAAATACTCGGTGTATCCCTTTAATCTAACAATGTATCCAAACACTCAGTGTATCCCTTTAATCTAACAATGTATCCAAACACTCAGTGTATCCCTTTAATCTAGCAATGTATCCAAACACTCAGTGTATCCCTTTAATCTAACAATGTATCCATACACTCAGTGTATCCCTTTAATCTAACAATGTATCCATACACTCAGTGTATCCCTTTAATCTAACAATGTATCCAAACACTCAGTGTATCCCTTTAATCTAACAATGTATCCAAACACTCAGTGTATCCCTTTAATCTAACAATGTATCCAAATACTCGGTGTATCCCTTTAATCTAACAATGTATCCAAACACTCAGTGTATCCCTTTAATCTAACAATGTATCCAAACACTCAGTGTATCCCTTTAATCTAACAATGTATCCAAATACTCGGTGTATCCCTTTAATCTAACAATGTATCCAAACACTCAGTGTATCCCTTTAATCTAACAATGTATCCATACACTCAGTGTATCCCTTTAATCTAACAATGTATCCATACACTCAGTGTATCCCTTTAATCTAACAATGTATCCAAACACTCAGTGTATCCCTTTAATCTAACAATGTATCCAAACACTCAGTGTATCCCTTTAATCTAACAATGTATCCAAACACTCAGTGTATCCCTTTAATCTAACAATGTATCCAAATACTCGGTGTATCCCTTTAATCTAACAATGTATCCAAACACTCAGTGTATCCCTTTAATCTAACAATGTATCCAAACACTCAGTGTATCCCTTTAATCTAACAATGTATCCAAATACTCGGTGTATCCCTTTAATCTAGCAATGTATCCAAACACTCAGTGTATCCCTTTAATCTAGCAATGTATCCAAACACTCAGTGTATCCCTTTAATCTAACAATGTATCCAAACACTCAGTGTATCCCTTTAATCTAACAATGTATCCAAATACTCAGTGTATCCCTTTAATCTAACAATGTATCCAAACACTCAGTGTATCCCTTTAATCTAACAATGTATCCAAACACTCAGTGTATCCCTTTAATCTAACAATGTATCCAAACACTCAGTGTATCCCTTTAATCTAACAATGTAACCAAACACTCAGTGTATCCCTTTAATCTAGCAATGTATCCAAACACTCAGTGTATCCCTTTAATCTAACAATGTATCCAAACACTCAGTGCATCCCTTTAATCTAACAATGTATCCAAACACTCAGTGTATCCCTTTAATCTAACAATGTATCCATGCACTCAGTGTATCCCTTTAATCTAACAATGTATCCAAACACTCAGTGTATCCCTTTAATCTAACAATGTAACCAAACACTCAGTGTATCCCTTTAATCTAACAATGTATCCAAACACTCAGTGTATCCCTTTAATCTAACAATGTATCCATACACTCAGTGTATCCCTTTAATCTAACAATGTATCCAAACACTCAGTGTATCCCTTTAATCTAACAATGTAACCAAACACCCAGTGCATCCCTTTAATCTAACAATGTAACCAAACACTCAGTGTATCCCTTTAACCTAACAATGTATCCAAACACTCAGTGTATCCCTTTAACCTAACAATGTATCCAGACAAGTGATACATCACGTGTGCTCAGAAGTCCCTAAATAACACATCCCAGGACAGACGAGTCAACAGCAATTGTCTTATTGTTACTCAAATATTTGTTTTTGAGGGTTAGACTGAGGCTTCATGCTGTGTGACACGTGAAGCTGGCACTGTGTGACACGTGAAGCTGGCACTGTGTGACACGTGAAGCTGGCACTGTGTGACACGTGAAGCTGGCACTGTGTGACACGTGAAGCTGGCACTGTGTGACACGTGAAGCTGGCACTGTGTGACACGTGAAGCTGGCACTGTGTGACACGTGAGGCTGGCACTGTGTGACACGTGAGGCTGGTACTTTGTGACACGTGAGGCTGGCACTGTGTGACACGTGAGGCTGGCACTGTGTGACACGTGAAGCTGGCACTGTGTGACACGTGAGGCTGGCACTGTGTGACACGTGAGGCTGGTACTTTGTGACACGTGAGGCTGGCACTGTGTGACACGTGAGGCTGGCACTGTGTGACACGTGAGGCTGGTACTTTGTGACACGTGAGGCTGGCACTGTGTGACACGTGAGGCTGGTACTTTGTGACACGTGAGGCTGGCACTGTGTATGACTGTTTATGTGTGTGTATACTCACCTATTTGTACTCACTATTTGTACTCATCTATTTGTACTCACTATTTGTACTCATCTATTTGTGGTTGCAGGGGTTGAGTCGTAGCTCCTGGACCCGCCTCTTCGCTGGTCGTTACTTGATCCACTCTCCCTGCTCCAAGAGCTATATCGTACCCCTGTGTGTGTGTGTGTGTGTGTGTGTGTGTGTGTGTGTGTGTGTGTGTGTGTGTGTGTGTGTGTGTGTGTGTGTGTGTGTGTATGTGTGTGTGTGTGTGTGTGAGTGTGTGTGTGTGTGTGTGTGTGTGTGTGTGTGTGTGTGTGTGTGTGTGTGTGTGTGTGTGTGTGTGTGTGTGTGTGTGTGTGTGTGTATGTGTGTCTGTGTGTGTGTGTGTGTGTGTGTGTGTGTGTGTGTGTGTGTGTGTGTGTGTGTGTGTGTGTGTCATTATCCTGGTGTTTACACAGGCTGTTAAATATGCAAGAACAGTCACCTTAAACAGGAAATGAAAGTGATAACGTTGTGACAGTGTTGGTGATAGTGATGATGATGGTGATAGTGATGATGATGCTGATAGTGATGATGATGGTGATAGTGATGATGATGGTGATAATGATGGTGAAAATGGAAGTGACATAGTCTAATAAAGGAAGGAGAAAAAGGTGATATTTACAAAATTACGACTTATTATAATGTGTCATAAGATACAAAATACAAAGAAAAAAAAATGCTACACCAGAGAAGGTCTCTAACCTAGAACATACCTTGCATTTCTTATACCTCCAGGTACCCTGGACTAGTAGCAACAGCCTGACTGGTCAGGGATACACCCGTGAATGCCAATTCCAGGTTGCACCTCACTCACTGCACTCGGGGACACAGGAAACAATGTGTTGGCACTCCAGGAATAAACATGATCTAGATAGGATCCATACAGGTTCTTCCAGAAACATGTGCCTTTCACTGTGCCATCTTCACTGTGCCATCTTCACTGTGCCATCTTCACTGTGCCATTTTCACTGTGCCATCTTCACTGTGCCATTTTCACTGTGCCATCTTCACTGTGCCATCTTCACTGTGCCATCTTCACTGTGCCATTTTCACTGTGCCATCTTCACTGTGCCATCTTCACTGTGCCATCTTCACTGTGCACTGTGCCATTTTCACTGTGCCATCTTCACTGTGCCATTTTCACTGTGCCATCTTCACTGTGCCATTTTCACTGTGCCATCTTCACTGTGCCATTTTCACTGTGCCATCTTCACTGTGCCATTTTCACTGTGCCATCTTCACTGTGCCATTTTCACTGTGCCATCTTCACTGTGCCATTTTCACTGTGCCACTGTGCCATCTTGCACTGTGCCATTTTCACTGTGCCATCTTCACTGTGCCATTTTCACTGTGCCATCTTCACTGTGCCATTTTCACTGTGCCATCTTCACTGTGCCATTTTCACTGTGCCATCTTCACTGTGCCATTTTCACTGTGCCATCTTCACTGTGCCATTTTCACTGTGCCATCTTCACTGTGCCATTTTCACTGTGCCATCTTCACTGTGCCAT
>NC_091350.1:371905-381905 GCF_038502225.1 Cherax quadricarinatus
CAACCTGACGACACTGGAGGACAGGAGAGATAGGGGGGACATGATAACGACTTACAAAATACTGAGAGGAATTAATAAGGTGGACAAAGACAGGATGTTCCAGAGACTGGACACAGCAACACGGGGACACAGTAGGAAGCTGAAGACACAGATGAATCAAAGGGATGTTAGGAAGTATTTCTTCAGCCACAGAGTAGTCATGAAGTGGAATAGTTTGGGAAGCGATGTAGTGGAGGCAGGATCCATACATAGCTTTAAGCAGAGGTACGATAAAGCTCATGGTTCAGGGAGAGTGACCTAGTAGCGACTAGTGAAGAGACGGGGCCAGGAGCTTGGACTCGACCCCTGCAACCTCAACTAGGTGAGTACAACTAGGTGAGTACATACACACACACACACACACACACACACACACACACACGCACACACACACACACACACACACACACCCACACACACACACACACAGTGTAGTGGGTCACAAGCGCCAGGCTCCGAGAATCTTAGTGCTTTTAGTGCGTGTTTTAGCAGCTAGAAGCAACCAGTGTTAGTGACAACGTCAGTGAACAACCCTACAAGTGATAACCAGTGTATTAGCAAACATAAATAAAGTGAAGGCGAGAGAAAGCCTGAAATTATACAACAAAATTTCAAAGCGCCAGTCGTTGAGGCCTAGTTGGCACCTGTTGCCACATTGTTACACATATACAAAGTACAAATCGAGTGACTAAAGAGAAAAGACCAAATAGAATTAAGCGAGGCATAAAGTGATAACCAGTGTATTAGCAAACATAAATAAAGTGAAGGCGAGAGAAAGCCTGAAATTATACAACAAAATTTCAAAGCGCCAGTCGTTGAGGCCTAGTTGGCACCTGTTGCCACATTGTTACACATATACAAAGTACAAATCGAGTGACTAAAGAGAAAAGACCAAATAGAATTAAGAGAGGGTGGCTAACGACAAAATGTGATGTAGCACACAGAGTGAACAAGCTAGCCAGAAAGGGGATATATATATATATATACATACATATACATAAATATATATAAGCAGAGGTGGTGGCAGCAGTAGGCCTGAGGGAGTAGCGCCGCCATAACAGGCTGGGTGTCATCACAAATAAGTAGTGTACTTACCCAAAGTGAAGTGTAAATTATAAAAGTAGCAGTATACAAGTGATAAGTGTGGTAAATGAGGACTCAAAAGGGCAACGAGATAAGAATAGCGAAGAAGCCAGTGGCGGAAGGGCGAGGTGCACGAGTCATCGTACAGCAAGCATCGTACAGCGAGCATCGTACATCAGGCATCTGGATGGACGTCCCCTCTGACCAGTAACGTACAAATCACCTGTTTGTGGTTGGCGGGAAGTCTGAGTGATAGAGCCGGCCCTGCGGTCACTGGTAACTCGATGTCTAAACCCTGCTCCAGAGCGATTATCATACACACAACACCTAGCAGTAGTAGGAAGATAAACTTTGTAGGAGTAAGGATTAAGCAGGAGGATTAAGTCGTGGCTAATGGGACTACAGCTCTGACAACAGTTTCGAGAGATAATGGTCTAGGACACAAAGACAGTACAATCTGAGAAGTAAGTACTGGGTACACATGTAGTAAAAGGTAGTACATAACTAGGTGAAAGAATGACTTGTTAACACACGCTAGTATTATAATTTTTAGAACTACTTTCAGTGTTAATGGTATCTCATTAGTATTACGGATACACAGAAGTGAATTGTATTTCTGGGACATATAAACAACTGACGTGCTCACACACACACACGCGCACGCACACACATACACACTCGGGGCCAGGAGCTGGGTCTCGACCCCTGAAACCACAACTAGGTGAGTACACACAGCTGATCCTTGGAATTTGACAGCCTCCCCCACAGACCTCTTACCTTTCCCCTCCCTCGCGTTTCTCCCTCTCAATACCCTCTTTCCCTCCTTTCTCCCTCTCTCTCTCTTTCTCTCCCTCTCCCTCTCTTTCTCCCTCTCTCTACCCCTTCTCTCCCCCTCACATTTCTCTCTCTCCCCCTCGGTCTTATCCCTCACCCCCATACTCTCTCCTCTCTCTCCCTTTTTCTACCCTTTCTCTCTCCTCTCTCTCCCTCTTTCTACCCTTTCTCTCTCTCCCCCACACCCTCTCCCTCCTCTACACATGTAGTAAAAGGTAGTACATAACTGGGTGAAAGAATGACTTGTTAACACACGCTAGTATTATAATTATTAGAACTACTCTCAGGGTTAGTGGTATCTCATTAGTATTACGGATACACAGAAGTGAATTGTATTTCTGGGGCATATAAACAACTGACGTGCTCACACACACACACACGCACGCACACACATACACACTCGGGGCCAGGAGATGGGTCTCGACCCCGAAACCACAACTAGGTGAGTACACACAGCTGATCCTTGGAATTTGACTGCCTCCCCCACAGACCTCTTACCTTTTCCCTCCCTCGCGTTTCTCTCTCTCATAGCCTTCTTCCCTCCTTTCTCCCTCTCTCTCTCTTTCTCTCCCTCTCCCTCTCCCTCTCTTTCTCCCTCTCTCTACCCTTTCTCTCTCCCCCTCACATTTCTCTCCCTCCCCCTTGGTCTTATCCCTCACCCCCATACTCTCTCCTCTCTCTCCCTCTTTCTACCCTTTCTCTCTCCTCTCTCTCTCCCCCACACCCTCTCCCTCCTCTAGCCTTCTGTCTGTGGTAATAAAAAGTAAAAAAAAAAAAAAAAAAAAAAAATGGGTGGCCTTAGAGGACGGAAACCCAGAGATCTGGTGGACGAACCAGGGAGGAAAGACTGGGAGCTAGAGCTCCAAAAAAGGGAGGAAGAGTGGGGAAGGAAGATAGAGCTTGGTAAGAAAATGGAGGAGCGGATAGCTGAAGAGTGCAGGAAGTGGGAAGTACAGGTCTTAGCAGCAGAAGCTAGGATACAGTGCTTAGAAGAGAAACTGCAAAGCCTGAAACAGATTAGAGAGACAAATGACAATTCAGGTGTGACATCAGGAAATTCAAAGTCAGGCGCAGACAAGGGGATGGTAAGCAACAACGGAGACATGCCGAACATGAAGGCCCTATCAGACCCACGTGGGGCCAGGGAAAAGACGACGAGCACACTAAGATCAAACGACAGGTCCGAAGACAATGAAGGTATGCTATATGCAGAGATTCTAACAGCCAACTGCAGTAGCAAGGGACAGCTGGTCAGGAAAGACAGTCCACTGAGAATAGAAGTTTCAGATATGACAGGGACTGAAGGCAAGAACATGTCAATGGAAGGAAACAAAATGCCTCAGAGGACGCAGATGGAGACTCAGTGGGAGGAGGAAAGGGCGAGGTCAGTTTTTGTGTACGGGCTCCAAGAAGCCAAGGAGGCCAACTTTGAAGAAATAAAACAGGAGGAGAAAAAAATGATTGAAGGCATCATGAAAACAATAGGGGAGGGCAATATGACCCAGGTGACAAATTTTCAGAGAATTGGGTGGTTTGCGAGTGGAAGGATACGGCCTGTCAGAGTAACTTTCAAGGAAGAATCAGTTCGAACCAGGATTCTGCAAGAGAAAGCAAGACTGAGGGACAAAGAGGGGTACCAGAGAGTATACCTCGACCGTGACAGAACACAAGAAGAAAGGACTACACTGAAAGAGAGGGTACAGAGACGCAAGGAGGAACGAGAAGCAATGAAAATGAGCAGGACCCAGACACAGGAGGAAGGGCAAACACACCCCACAGAATCTCCCACCAAAAGACTCCACCCGCGACATTTCCAACGCAACTGAGCAACCTATACTACAACCCACTCACTGTTCCCTCTGCCACCAATCCCCATATCACAAACCTCACCCCAACAGCTGTCCCTTATGGGCATTCTGACCCCACCCCCATCAACACAAACCCCACCTACACCACAGCCCCATATAGGCCCCCACCAAGGCTCTCGCTCCCCCAACCCCAATATTCTTGCATGACCACAATGATAGAAAAGAAACTAAAGGTTTGGTACACAAACGCGGATGGAATAATGAATAAACATGAGGAGTGGAATGAAAGAATCAGTGAAAAATCCCCAGACATCATAGCAGTCACAGAAACAAAACTCGCTGAGACAATAACAGACACAATCTTCCCAACAGGATATCAGATCCTGAGGAAAGATAGAAGGAGTAGAGGGGGAGGAGGGGTTGCACTGCTCATAAAACACCGATGGGGATTTGAGGAAATGGAAGGCATGGACATGATTGGAGAAAGAGACTACATTGTAGGTACAATTCAGTCCGGAGAACATAAAGTAGTCATTGGAGTGATGTATAACCCACCACAGAACTGCAGGAGGCCAAGAGAGGAGTACGAAGAAAACAACAGGGTGATGGTGGACACACTGGCTGAGGTGGCAAGAAGAGCTCACTCGAGCAGAGCAAAGTTACTGGTAATGGGCGATTTCAACCACAGGGAGATCGACTGGGAAAACCTGGAGCCACATGGGGGTCCCGAAACATGGAGAGCCAAGATGATGGATGTGGTACTTGAAAACCTCATGCATCAACATGTCAGGGACACAACCAGAGAGAGAGGGGAGGATGAGCCAGCAAGACTGGATCTTGTGTTCACCCTGAGCAGTTCAGACATTGAGGACATCACTTATGAGAGGCCCCTTGGAGCTAGCGATCATGTGGTTCTGAGTTTTGACTATATAGTAGAGTTACAAGTGGAGAAGGTAACAGGAACTGAAGGGGACAGGCCAAACTATAAAAGGGGGGACTACACAGGTATGAGAAACTTCCTGCAGGAGGTTCAGTGGGACAGAGAAATGGTAGGAAAATCAGTAAACGAGATGATGGAATATGTGGCAACAAAGTGCAAGGAGGCAGAGGAAAGTTTTGTTCCCAAGGGAAACGGAAATAATAGGAAGACCAAAACGAGTCCTTGGTTTACCCGAAGGTGTAGGGAGGCAAAAACTAAGTGCAACAGAGAATGGAAAAGGTACAGGAGGCATAGGACCCAGGAAAACAAGGAGATTAGTAGAAGAGCCAGAAACGAGTATGCACAGATAAGGAGGGAGGCCCAGCGACAGTATGAAAACGACATAGCATCGAAAGTCAAATCTGACCCGAAACTGCTGTATAGCCACATTAGGAGGAAGACAACAGTCAAGGACCAGGTGATAAGGCTGAGGAAAGAAGGTGGAGAACTCACAAGAAATGATCAAGAGGTATGTGAGGAGCTCAACACGAGATTTAAGGAAGTATTTACAGTAGAGACAGGAAGGACTCTGGGGGGAGAGACCAGATGGGGACACCAGCAAGGAATACACCAACAAGTGTTGGACGACATACATACAGATGAGGAGGAGGTGAAGAAACTGCTAAGGGACATCGATACCTCAAAGGCAATGGGACCAGACAACATCTCCCCGTGGGTCCTTAGAGAGGGAGCAGATATGTTGTGCATGCCACTTACCACAATCTTCAACACATCCCTGGAAACTGGGCAACTACCTGAGGTATGGAAGACGGCAAATGTAGTTCCCATTTTTAAAAAAGGAGACAGAAAAGAGGCACTAAACTATAGACCTGTGTCATTGACGTGTATAGTATGCAAAATTATGGAGAAGATTATCAGGAGGAGAGTGGTGGAGCACCTGGAACGGAACAGGAGTATAAATGCCAACCAGCACGGATTCACGGAAGGCAAATCCTGTGTCACAAACCTTCTGGAGTTTTATGATAAAATAACAGAAGTAAGACAAGAGAGAGAGGGGTGGGTTGATTGCATCTTCTTGGACTGCAAGAAGGCCTTTGACACAGTTCCTCACAAGAGATTAGTGCAGAAGCTAGAGCATCAGGCGCATATAACAGGAAGGGCACTGCAATGGATCAGAGAATACCTGACAGGGAGGCAACAACGAGTCATGGTACGTAATGATGTATCACAGTGGGCACCTGTGACGAGCGGGGTCCCACAGGGGTCGGTCCTAGGACCAGTGCTATTTTTGGTATATGTGAACGACATGACGGAAGGGTTAGACTCAGAAGTGTCCCTGTTTGCAGATGATGTGAAGTTAATGAGGAGAATTAAATCTGATGAGGACCAGGCAGGACTTCAAAGAGACCTGGACAGACTGGACACCTGGTCCAGCAAATGGCTTCTCGAATTTAATCCTGCCAAATGCAAAGTCATGAAGATGGGGGAGGGGCACAGAAGACCACAGACAGAGTATAGGCTAGGTGGCCAAAGACTGCAAACCTCACTCAAGGAGAAAGATCTTGGGGTGAGTATAACACCGAGCATGTCTCCGGAAGCACACATCAATCAGATAACTGCTGCAGCATATGGGCGCCTGGCAAACCTGAGAACAGCATTCCGATACCTTAGTAAGGAATCATTCAAGACACTGTACACCGTGTATGTCAGGCCCATACTGGAGTATGCAGCACCTGTTTGGAACCCGCACTTGATAAAGCACGTCAAGAAACTAGAGAAAGTACAAAGGTTTGCGACAAGGTTAGTTCCAGAGCTAAGGGGAATGTCCTATGAGGAAAGATTAAGGGAAATCGGCCTGACCACACTGGAGGACAGGAGGGTCAGGGGAGACATGATAACGACATATAAAATACTGTGTGGAATAGACAAGGTGGACAAAGACAGGATGTTCCAGGGAGGGGACACAGAAACAAGAGGCCACAATTGGAAGTTGAAGACACAAATGAGTCAGAGAGATAGTAGGAAGTATTTCTTCAGTCATAGAGTTGTAAGGCAGTGGAATAGCCTAGAAAATGACGTAGTGGAGGCAGGAACCATACACAGTTTTAAGACGAGGTTTGATAAAGCTCATGGAGCGGGGAGAGAGAGGGCCTAGTAGCAACCGGTGAAGAGGCGGGGCCAGGAGCTAGGACTCGACCCCTGCAACCACAAATAGGTGAGTACAAATAGGTGAGTACACACACATACACACACACACACACAACACACTACACACACTACACACACTACACACACTACACACACACACACACACACACACTCACACACACACACACACACACACACACACCCACACACACTACTTTTACTTTCACGAACGATCAGGAAGTAATCAAGGGACGTGGGAAGTGTGTCGGCCACCCACCTCACGTCCCCCAAAGAGTGTAAGGGGGTCCTCGGAGGCTGGGGGGTGTTGGAGGTGTTTAGGGGGTGTAGGTTACGAGGGAGTTCTAAAGTGGTGTAGTGTAGTCGAGTGTAGTAATGTGTATGGAGTATAGAGGTGCTGTTTAGTGTGATACAATATTCTGAACTCAGTAGATGATGGTAGGTGTGTGAGCATATGTTAATAACGTCAGTGATCACAGAGGTTTATCATGAACGCTTAAATAAAGGTGATGAGAGATTTAGATTATATATATATATATATATATATATATATATATATATATATATATATATATATATATATATATATATATATATATATATATATATATATATATATGTATGTATTATACAGGTCAAGACACTGGCTTATTATATTTAGGGACTTGTACTCACTCCAGTTTCTAGGTAAACAAAACACTACTGACGTCAAACACTCACTCACTCGGCAAGACTCAGTGTTGACAGTCATTCTGACACAGGTACAAGGGACAGGCAGGCATGAATAGGAGGGAGCTGGGATGGCTAGGAAGGCGGGCGGGGGTAGAGAAGGGGGTAGGTCGGACTGACGGATGGTCTGGACCACTTCGTAAGATCCGTCAGCGTCCAGGGGCCGGACGGAACCCTGGGGAGGCGGGAGGGGGGGGGGATGGGTTGTAACATAATTTGAACGACTCAGTTTCCGATTACGATACTAGCGACACCTCATGCCAGGTATGTTAGGAATGTAAGGAGAGATGGTGCATTAGTTCACTCTCTTTCAATGTGTTTTGTTTGCTTCTCTCTCTCTCTCTCTCTCTCTCTCTCTCTCTCTCTCTCTCTCTCTCTCTCTCTCTCTCTCTCTCTCTCTCTCTCTCTCTAACATCTGCCGATGTTAGAGACAAAACTGGAGATAAACGCAGCATCCAAAACACACTGAGAGTGACCTACGGACAGGCTGGTGCTGTGGTCGTAGACACGAGAGATGAGTTTCAACCTTGACAAGTGTAAAGCAATCCATTTTGAATACAACAGTCGCAAACATAAATACACATCGTTTGTCGACAAGCTAACCAAAATAAGATAACAAAAAGAGGGGAGGAGGGGGGGAGAAGACTTTGGGGTGATCATAAGCAGCGGACCTCAAATGAGCCAAGCAAAACCTGTCAGCGAGCAGCAGTTAACTTAATCAGAGATTTCACAGATATGCCGTTCAGCTTTGGTCTCAAAATAACATAATGTACAGAGATATACAAGAGAGAGATAGAGAGACAGTATAGAGAAGAGATAGCAAACTGGTAACATCACTGGAGAAGATACTCTGAGATATTTCATGTGCTTAAACATTCAACGTGTCAACATTCACGGTGTCCGTAAAAGCTGTCTTTGGGGAGAAAGACATGTACAGCACCAGAAATCTTTACTGACGATCAAGATTTATTGTCAATAAAGATTCCGTGATGCACACAGGTTTGTTGCACTCTAACTTGTCAGGTAGAGAATAACGTTTCTAAGTGGCAAAAGCGACGTATGAAGGATTAGAAGACAGACGTAACTAAGGTATGCAGTAGAGAGATCCCTTTGTTACTTTTCCTTTCACGACTTTAAAATGAAGAGCGAAACGTTGCCACAATGAAATGTGGCGTTAAGACCCCAGCGTGGTCCCAGGGAAGACCACTTCTGCTACGTCTCTTTAAATACTTATAGACTTCAGGAGTAACATTTCCCACCAAAATAGATGTTGTAATATATCTATTACCAAAATTTTACAACTGTTATTATAATAAAACATAAAAAATGATATTGTTTACAAATGGGAGTACTGAGTCAGTGCGTCTGGTTGACGTGACGCACTTGTTGACGCACACTATGACGCACTTTATGCTCAGAGAAAATATCGGAGAGAGAGAGAATGATTATAATGATAAGAGTGATAGCGATAATGATAAGTTATGGTGATAATGATAAACAAATCAAATGCTGTATTAATCCAGGATTACTTAAGAAAAGGCTTAGGGTATCCTGGCCATTTTCGTTAGCGACACCATCAGTTCACAATCGAAATATCAGAAGTTCGATACTTGGGCAAGTTGAGACCTTTCACCCGCTGGACCTGTTCACCAGTTCACCTGTTCGGGATAAACCAAGGATCTTCCTGTCACTGACACCGTTACAGGGAATTTATATATATATATATATATATATATATATATATATATATATATATATATATATATATATATATATATATATATATATATATATATATATATCATTTATCAAAAACTCATTTAAAATTAAGTCCTTTCTAAAATTTTCTCTTATAAGTTAAAAGATATATATTTTTTTCATTTATGTTAATGTGAAAATTAATAATTTTGTACCAAAAGAACCTTAGAAAACTTACCTGACTTTATTATAACAAGCGCAATTTAATTTAGCCTAATCCAGCTAAATATATTTTAAATAAGTTTACAATAATTTAATACTAAACAAACACAATGAAATATATTTTTACGTTAGGTTCAGAATGTATATATATATATATATATATATATATATATATATATATATATATATATATATATATATATATATATATATATATATATATATATATATATATATATATATAAATAAATGCAATAAGATCATTGTAAACAGGTGATTTTAAAATATGCAAAACAACCACTGTGAAAGAGTAGTGAAATTCCAAGCGTTTCGTGACTACTCACATTGTCAAGGAACTATGAAAGTAATACATCAAAAAAAGGCAATTAAAGGGCTTAGACTACACCTCACAGTCAACTCCCACAACAAAGAAACACCTGACGCGCGACAACACCGGACTCACTGCAGTAGGTCCGCTGGT
>NC_091350.1:386905-389405 GCF_038502225.1 Cherax quadricarinatus
CAGGCGCCCATATGCTGCAGCAGTTATTTGGTTGATGTGCGCTTCAGGAGATGTGCCTGGTGTTATACTCACCCCAAGATCTTTTTCCTTGAGTGAGGTTTGTAGTCTCTGGCCCCCTAGACTGTACTCCGTCTGCGGTCTTCTTTGCCCTTCCCCAATCTTCATGACTTTGCACTTGGTGGGATTGAACTCCAGGAGCCAATTGCTGGACCAGGTCTGCAGCCTGTCCAGATCCCTTTGTAGTTCTGCCTGGTCTTCGATCGAGTGAATTCTTCTCATCAACTTCACGTCATTTGCAAACAGGGACACCTCAGAGTCTATTCCTTCCGTCATGTCGTTCACAAATACCAGAAACAGTACTGATCCTAGGACTGACCCCTGCGGGACCCCGCTGGTCACAGGTGCCCACTCTGACACCTCGCCACGTACCATGACTCGCTGCTGTCTTCCTGACAAGTATTCCCTGATCCATTGTAGTGCCTTCCCTGTTATCCCTGCTTGGTCCTCCAGTTTTTGCACCAATCTCTTGTGTGGAACTGTGTCAAACGCCTTCTTACAGCCTTCTTACAGTGTGTGTGTGTGTGTGTGTGTGTGTGTGTGTGTGTGTGTGTGTACTCACCTATGTATGTATGTATGTATGTGTGTGTGTGTGTGTACTCACCTATGTATGTATGTATGTATGTATGTGTGTGTGTGTGTGTGTGTGTGTGTGTGTGTACTCACCTAGTTGTACTCACCTAGTAGAGGTTGCAGGGGTCGAGTCCGAGCTCCTGGCCCCGACTCTTCACTGGTCGCTACTAGGTCACTCTCCCTGAGCCGTGAGCTTTATCATACCTCTGCTTAAAGCTATGTATGGATCCTGCCTCCACTACATCGCTTCCCAAACTATTCCACTTCCTGACTACTCTGTGGCTGAAGAAATACTTCCTAACATCCCTGTGATTCATCTGTGTCTTCAACTTCCAACTGTGTCCCCTTGTTACTGTGTCCAACTTCCTGTGTGTGCGTGTGTGTGTGTGTGTGTGTTTGTGTGTGTGTGTGTGTGTTTGTGTATGTGTGTGTCTGCGTATTGTATGTATACATGTATCAATGTATATGTATATATTAAGACAGATTTCATATATCATCCCCCATTATTTCCGTCTGGTAAGTTCTGACACAGCATCAATCGCTGCAGAAACCCCTAGTAATTGTTCACTAAGTTCCGCCGTGTGGGTCTGACACCCTCACTGCCATCAACCCCGTCAAACCTTCAATTTCTACCACCTCAATTCTCCCTCAAACTACTCCAAGAACCCCCATAAAATTCCTTCCCTATAATTTCCTCATCAGTGAGACGTTAAAGCGAGAAAAATAAAGGAATAATAATCACATTTACCACTGAATAAAGCTATTTATTACTTATGTTGCATCTGCAATACGACTATGTAGCTGACCTATATTCGAACCGTGAAGTCACGTGACCAGCCAGAGTGGCACAGGGCTAGCAGGCAGTGCCTCTTATATTCACCCTTATGGCGCTTCTAGTCTTCCTTCCAACCTTCAAATCAAATCGTTTTTACCTCCTGTCTCCCGAGGTGCTGCCTTTAACGCAGACTTCGGAGACGACAGAAAAAAACAAAAGATGTTGATTAGGCAGTAAAGTCACACGTCCGGCTGCTGCAGAAAGGTCATTGTTGACATAAAACTTGCACTAGGTGCTCTGGTGGCCAAGATTTTGCCATAAGGTGGGTTTTAGCGTGCGTGGGGGTGGTTGCTGGTGGCCAACACACACACTCTCTCTCTCTCTCTCTCTCTCTCTCTCTCTCTCTCTCTCTCTCTGTATCTATCTATCTATCTATCTGTCTATATATCTAACTCTCTTTTACACAGGGTTTGACAAGCTTAGGTTAAGGATCCCTAGCTTTATCGACAAGCTAAAAGCTGTTACCTACATCAGCTCTCTCTCTCTCTCTCTCTCTCTCTCTCTCTCTCTCTCTCTCTGTCTTTTTTTTTTTTTTTTTTTTTTATTTTTTTTTTACACAGGGTTTGACAAGGTTAAGGATCCCTAGCTTTATTGACAGCTATTTACAGGTTAAGGATTCCTAACTTTATTGGCAAGCTAAGAGCTGTTACCTACATCAGCTCATTTGAAAGCATTTTTATTGTTATGAGACATACAAGTAGGGAACAGGATGAAGTTGGAGCCATCTGTGGGCCAGCATTTTCATTTGATCAACTGACTTTATCTCGTTGACATCATTATGCTGTACGAATGTGTTCCATACTCGAGTCATCCTGGGTATGCATGATCTCAGATGGAGTGATGTTCTGGAGAAGGGTACAGCCAGAGTGAAGTTGCTGCTGGCTGCCCGTCTTGTGGCATAAAAGCTTGTTTCACGCTGTCCTCGAAGTGGATCCAAGTGTGGCATTTTGACAATATTGGCCTTGTACATAATAGTAAGGCCACCCACATCCCTCCTATGTTGAAGGCTCTGCTGAAATGACAGATCTATCCAGG
>NC_091350.1:396905-401905 GCF_038502225.1 Cherax quadricarinatus
TGTGTGTGTGTGTGTGTGTGTGTGTGTGTGTGTGTGTGTGTGTGTGTGTGTGTGTGTGTGTGTGTGTGTGTGTGTGTGTGTGTGTGTGTGTGTGTGTGTGTGTGTGTGTGTGTGTGTGTGTGTGTGTGTGTGTGTGTGTGTGTGTGTGTGTGTGTGTGTGTGTGTGTGTGTGTGTGTGTGTGTGTGTGTGTGTGTGTGTGTGTTGTTGTGTGTGTGTGTGTGTGTGTGTGTGTGTGTGTGTGTGTGTGTGTGTGTGTGTGTGTGTGTGTGTGTGTGTGTGTGTGTGTGTGTGTGTGTGTGTGTGTGTGTGTTTGTGTGTGTGTGTGTGTGTGTGTGTGTGTGTGTGTGTGTGTGTGTGTGTGTGTGTGTGTGTGTGTGTGTGTGTGTGTGTGTGTGTGTGTATCATGTGGGAGTTCGATACGTGGATTAGGGTAGAAATACTCACGTAGGCTGTTATTACTTATAATTGCTGTTATGTGGAGGGAGCCCGCAGCCGTTACCTATCTCCTTGGTTACACTCGTAAAAACTGACTAGCCGGCTGGCCAGTACCCCGTAGTGGGTCTTTTGAAATAATGTCAGCTCAGCACAGACCGTGACTCAAGACGGTTGGTCGTTGAGTCAACGGACAGGTTACTGGTAACTGGTTACTACTACTGAGACTGGTAACTGGTTGCTACTACTGAGAGCTCGGCGACGCTAACGTATGTCGTCCCGACATACAACTAATACAAACTAGAGATGGCAGGTATACGGCTTGGGCTGATTCTATACAATGTCAAAGTACACAACATGAAACATTATAGATACATAAGTAGAACATTGGAATGAAAGCTTACGTAACTGAAACTGTAATGCATTACAAGGTATACTATAGTACAACTTAAAACTCAACAAATGAACAACGAACTCAACATTGAGATTACAAGTGATAAAAACAAAAATTTTTGATCGATCGATCTGTATTCATGTGATCTACGGATTCTGAGGAAGGAATATATACAAAGAAAGAGTGTTTAACAGAAAGGCAGATTCGGTGCACGCAAATCTAGACTGTTAACTCTCAGAATGCGGAGAGAACATGAACACAAAAAAAAAAAATTCTTGAATACTGATAAGTTGATACTGTAATTATTCATCTATACAGGTTATTTACATTTAACCCCAACTCTGCTAGGGTAAGATTGGCATATGCAGAATGGGTGTCATCTCTGGGAGGATCAAACTCTGTAGCATTGGCTAACTCATGCTGTATTTGAGGCAATTCTGAATTGGAAGTTACAAATGATACTTGAGGATTTCTCAATACCTGTCGTGTACGTAGGGAATAACGACATTCAAGTTGATCATCTGACTGAGTATCAGAGGAAGAGAGTACAGGATCAGGAGGATTGTCAGAGTCTGTCACATTAGTCTGGGTTGGAACATCATTATCATCACATACCTAACTTCATATGATCCAAATGCGATTCTTTATACTGACCAGTACTAATCTCTCTAACCTTATACTTATTACCAGTGATATGTTCAACTACGCGATAAGGACCAACAAACTTTTGATCAAGCTTTGGCATTGCAGACGTTTTGTTAAAGTTAGTCAGCATAACTCTCGAACCTACTTTGATTTTGGATGGCTTTACTCGAGTATTTGCGACTCTTGTAAATTCAGCTGTTGATTTATGAAGTGTTTCACGGATTCTTCTAAAAACACTTTGAGCTAAGCTGGTACGAGTTGCTACGAAATCATCAGGGTTGTAATTTGGTTTCGGATTAGAATATAACAACTCATAAGGCAAACGTTTATCTACACCATACAATGCATAATGTGGAGTGTCACCTATAGAAACATTGTAAGCAGAATTTATAGCACACTGCACATCAGGTATAACTTCATCCCAAGTTTCACTGTTGGGATTGATAGTAGCTCTCAAGACATCAAGTACTTTCTTATTGGTTCGTTCCGCTAACCCATTGCTGGCAGGATGATGAGGAACAATGGTGGATTTAGAGATCTTGTACAAGGTACACAAATTTTCAAGAATTTCATTACAGAATTCACCTCCATTATCTGTTACTAGGGACTTAGGAGTGGTATGCCTGCAGATAATGCGTTCTTTAAACGCTTTGGCTACTGTCTCGGCAGTCTTATCTGCAATAGGGACTAACTCGCAATATCTGGTGAAATGGTCTACCATAACACACAGATGTTTGTTGCCTTGGAGGGAACATTGGAAATTAGTTAACAAATCTAGCGCAACTCTTTCCCAAGGTTCGCTAGTAGTCGGATACACTTGGATTGGATTAGGACCATTAGCATTGCCTTTATGTTGCATGCAGACACTACATTTCCTAACATACTCAGAAATATCAGTTGCCATACGAGGCCAAAAGTATTTCAATCTGGCTTGTTTTACTGAACGATCCATACCAGGGTGTGCAACACCTGGTACATCGTGAACTAGCTGTAAGGCTACATTCACTAGTGACTGTGGAATTACTAACTGGTATACTCTTCTGCTAGGAGTACCCAACTCGGCTGTTCGATACAGTAATTCTTGGTTCATGACAAAGTCACTGATGGGAGCTGGTGGCTTCACAGTCAGAATAAGATCTTCCTGGAGCAGGAATCGAATCACCAGAACACAAGGGATCGGTTCTTTCTTACTGGAGGAATGAACAAACTCGGTGGAGTGGATACTCCCCCCGGTTGAAAAATTAACGCTATAACACACAATATGAGCAAGGGAGAACGAATCTACTATCTCAAACTACAAGCACAATGAACACGGTGAACAATGCTGATATACTGAGTCGCACACAGTGACACGAGGTATCAACTATAAAGAAACTACACTTACAAACTTTAACAACGTGGAAGTTACTCGAGAAATAACTTCTTACAATGCACTGATTACTGTCAACTAGGATGGGATCACAATCTGAAACACAAGGGACAACAACAACACTCAAGTGAGCACACTAGCCACAGAAACGTCTTTCTGCACGGCTTGTGGCATCAGCAAGAGATGGCATAACTCGTTGCAAGTAAAGTTCTTCTCAAAGCGTCCCCTGGGAAGGAACGAATACTTGAACAAGTCGCCATCGCAAGGATAGTAGCACTATCCTGCGTGCATGATATTGTGGCTGGAGTCCAGACAGGAGTGACAGTATTACTAGTGCCTGACTTCTCGGTTACGTTAATAAGTAATTCACGGATCTATAGGAACTTAATCTGAACTTCACATTTCGCAGCACTTTAACAAATCTCAGATACAAGCTGTGAGAACAAACACATTGCTCGAGGGCTAGGTATTGTCTGTCAGTCAGTAAGGGAATGTAAGGACTGATGACAGGAGCAGCAATAGCCTGAGAGGTCTGAGTGTCGACATTCACTAAAGTATCACTTGACGGTATGTGAGACATAATGGCAAAGTAACACGAGAACAAATAAAGCAAAAATAATGAACAATAAAAATGATATAAAATTCTAGAATTGAAATGAAAAGGTATACAACTAATTCTGCAGAAATAATAAAAAATTAATATCTAAGATACACTGCAAGAGGAAGGAAAACTCAATTTAAAGGACTATTGACCAAGAAAAAAAAATTTACATTGAAATATACAAGTAAAAATATTACTGGAGACTGAATTAAATTCAAAATGAGCTGTCTTTACTCTTGCTAATAAAAAATTAATTAATTAAATTATTTAAATCAATGTGAAAGTGTAAAATAAAATTATTAAATTGTTAACTGGGAAATTTTAAATATTTTCTAAGAATGCATAGACAAAATTAAATTATAAATCATAAAAATAGCAATAAAAGAAAATAATTCACTGCAGAACAGTTCAACAAAATAATTCACTTCAGAACAAGTGCAACAAAATAAAGTATAGAAACAATCACTGCAGTAATAAAGTGTCACTGGGAAAACTCAGGTAAAATAATGAATTAAAATATGAAGACCAAAAAAAATAAACTGATTGAACACTTTAACTCTTAATTGTAAATTAGACAAAACAATTTACTCAAACAGAGTAAGAAAAACACTTTACGTTAAAAGTAATTGAAATTGCATCAAGAGTGAATTTGTTCAAGAATTATAAAAAATAAAACACAGGAACAAAACAGGGAATATAACACTTACAGTGGCGGAGCACCCAACAGTATTAGTTTATTCTTACAACAAATTCCTGCTGTGACTAATACAACAAAATCTTGCTGTGACTGATACGACAAAAATTTGCTGGCAAAAATAATGGTACACAGTCTGCGAAAAAATTAGAGGAATGAGACACTGTTGGCATACGAAAAAAAAAGACACACATAGAAATAAATGGATAATTTAGTTTACTGGGGTGAATATCACTGCATGAAATACAGTGATAATTACTGGAGAATACAACGCTGAAAGAATACAATAAAAAAAAATGAATCACTTCACACAGGGTGACTGACTGGTACACTACACAATAATACTTACTACAGACAGGAGTAGCATAAGGAAAAACACAGAATAAAAATATAAGATAAGTGAAAACACTGAAAAATATTGGAAAAATAATGAGTCAAAGAATACTGCGTTTACACTGAAAACACAAGGTTTAGAGTACACAAGCAATTTACTATAAATGTCTCACACACTCAAATGTCTTTAAATGCAAGAAAAATGTCTCAAGGAAATTATCACTGAAGTCGGGAGTAGTAGACGGGCGATTACTGGTGATGGGGCGAAGATATAGTCCTGTGGGCGGGCGGTGTTTCCTCTTCCACTCGCACTATTGTCGTGAAGAATGTGCTTTCTAGGCGAACTCACATAACTGGCTTTATCGGTGGCACCAGCTACAATCTCTTGACCAATTATGTGAGCCAAAACAGTACTAGGACCCGGTACAAGGGTGCAAACAACCACAGGTAGATGGGTGGATGGCTGGTGGCGGTTGATGGTGGGTGTGACTCTCGCTGGGGTACTGCCGCGCACCCCGGGTGGTGGGAGAG
>NC_091350.1:406905-416905 GCF_038502225.1 Cherax quadricarinatus
TTGCGTCTATGTGACCATGTATTCACATAGCCTTCCTTAACACACCTGCGTCTATGTGACCATGTATTCACATAGCCTTCCTTAACACACTTGCGTCTATGTGACCATGTATTCACATAGCCTTCCTTAACACACTTGCGTCTATGTGACCATGTATTCACATAGCCTTCCTTAACACACTTGCGTCTATGTGACCATGTATTCACATAGCCTTCCTTAACATACCTGAGTCTATGTGACCATGTATTCACATAGCCTTCCTTAACACACTTGCGTCTATGTGACCATGTATTCACATAGCCTTCCTTAACACACTTGCGTCTATGTGACCATGTATTCACATAGCCTTCCTTAACATACCTGAGTCTATGTGACCATGTATTCACATAGCCTTCCTTAACACACTTGCGTCTATGTGACCATGTATTCACATAGCCTTCCTTAACATACCTGAGTCTATGTGACCATGTATTCACATAGCCT
Organism: Cherax quadricarinatus; assembly: GCF_038502225.1. NCBI lineage: Eukaryota > Metazoa > Arthropoda > Malacostraca > Decapoda > Parastacidae > Cherax > Cherax quadricarinatus. Next base: position 407,389 of record NC_091350.1, read on the forward strand.
TCCTTAACACACCTGAGTCTATGTGACCATGTATTCACATAGCCTTCCTTAACACACTTGCGTCTATGTGACCATGTATTCACATAGCCTTCCTTAACACACTTGCGTCTATGTGACCATGTATTCACATAGCCTTCCTTAACACACTTGCGTCTATGTGACCATGTATTCACATAGCCTTCCTTAACACACTTGCGTCTATGTGACCATGTATTCACATAGCCTTCCTTAACACACCTGAGTCTATGTGACCATGTATTCACATAGCCTTCCTTAACACACCTGAGTCTATGTGACCATGTATTCACATAGCCTTCCTTAACACACCTGAGTCTATGTGACCATGTATTCACATAGCCTTCCTTAACACACTTGCGTCTATGTGACCATGTATTCACATGGCCTTCCTTAACACACCTGAGTCTATGTGACCATGTATTCACATAGCCTTCCTTAACACACTTGCGTCTATGTGACCATGTATTCACATAGCCTTCCTTAACACACCTGCGTCTATGTGACCATGTATTCACATAGCCTTCCTTAACACACCTGAGTCTATGTGACCATGTATTCACATAGCCTTCCTTAACACACCTGAGTCTATGTGACCATGTATTCACATAGCCTTCCTTAACACACCTGAGTCTATGTGACCATGTATTCACATAGTCTTCTGAGCTCAGGACTGATGTGATCTTATTCCCCTGACAATGAAGAGAGGAGAAAGATGATTAGGTTTAAGTATCTTTAGCAAAAAATTTTTGGCTTTAAGCAGCGATTATCCAATTATATTTTCTAGTGTGATCGGTGGGTCACTTTTTTTTTTTTTGGTTCGCCTCTATTTCCTTTATTGGCGTTGCGCTACGTCAGCTTTTGTGTACATTCGTGTACCTTCCACTAAACCCCCTTTTTTTTCCACATTTCTGCTGTTTACCTGGAGTCCACCTGGAGAATATTCCGGGGATCAACGCCCCCCCCCTTTCCGCGGCCAGGTCCACGACCAGGTCTCCACTGCAGAGTATGCAACATCAGGACACATTTATCAATAAACGTTTCGCTCATGAGAAGCGACCAAGGCCTCTGGACCGAAGCGTTTTCTAATATGTCATTGCGTTTGATCGCTTGTCTTGTCAAAAGCTATGTTAAACGAGGTTTCTGTTGTGCAGGTTAAGCCACAGTTCCCGCAGCTCTTAGAAGGTGTCGGCGCTGCTTGACCCTTAAGGATTTAGCGCTTCGTTGTGATTTTAATAATAAATGACAGCCTAGGAACGTGTACGGTGTACACTAACAAACTCAAAAATGTACACCAAAGCTGACGTAGCGCAACGCCAATAAAGGAAATAAAGACGAACAAGAAGAAAAAAGAAACCCACCGATCAAATTAGAAAATATAATCGGATAATCGCTGTTTTAAGGTAAAAAAAAAATTTACCCATATGACTGTCGTAAAAACAGCGAAATTTTAATTGTTTTGGAAGGACAGGAATGAAATAGGACAGATAAAAATTTCCAATTTACGGTCTGGGTACGATTGTAAAAATTTTTAATTATCTGTCTGGGTACGACTGTAAATATTGTTAGTTTACGGTGTGGGTACGACTGTAAAAAAAAATTCATTTTATTTAGTCTGGGTTCGGTTATAATCGGAGGACCTTGATGTTAGTGAGGGGCTCTTGATATCCAGGGCAGTGCAGCTGATCACTTTCTTAGCTTGAGTCAAGCCTTGATTACTACACATAATGAAATACTTTATTGACAGCATTTCGCTCAAATCCTTCGGCCACTACGTGGGCGAAATGTTGCAAATAAAAGGTTACACTGTCTCTCTGCATTCCAGCACCCTGCCACACCGCCCAGCACCCTGCCACACCGCCCAGCACCCTGCCACACCGCCCAGCACCCTGCCACACCGCCCAGCACCCTGCCACACCGCCCAGGACCCTGCCACACCGCCCAGCACCCTGCCATACCGCCCAGCACCCTGACACACCGCCCAGGACCCTGCCACACCGCCCAGCACCCTGCCATACCGCCCAGCACCCTGACACACCGCCACCCCAGACGTGTTTACATCTCTAAAACAATATTAATTTAAATGAGAATTAAATACTGCATTGTTGAGTGAAAATTCGAACCCAAGGCATGTATCCATCTACTGTAACTTGTAGGGGTTTGGAAACCAGGGGTCATCGTGACGAGAATTCGGATCAGGGAAGTGTGACGCTCTGGCGTGGATGTGCACGCACACACACACACACACACACACACACACACACACACACACACACACACACACACACACACACACACACACACACACACACACACACACACACACACACACACACACACACACACGCACGTACACGCATACAACAGGCCTAGTTTCTAATCGACATGTGCCTAGGACAAAATGGTAACTAACACACACGCATATACTACAGGCCTAGTGTCTAATCGACATGTGCCCAGGACAAAATGGTAACACACACACACACACACACGCATATACTACAGGCCTAGTGTCTAATCGACATGTGCCTAGGACAAAATGGTAACACACACACACACATGTAACCCATTACCTCAAACGTACCCACTATACCAGACACGTGTCATATATACACAAGAAAAATCACAGCGCATTTTCACAGCCCATCAAATACAGCGAATATGAGCGAATACAATAACTGATATTCGAGAAAAATTTGTATAGATGTTGGATAACACATGATACATGCAATAAAATTCACGTTTCATATTACACCCAATATGTAGTTAAACCTTGTATATATATGTAGATAAATATTTAGTTCGTCTGGTTTTTTTTGTCTGTGATATGTGATTTTTATTTCATTAAGATTTAGCAAGGATACATATTACAGTAAGATTGGTGAAGCTGTTATATATTTAACGTAAGATGTATCACTTGAGTATTCTCAGAATTTATCTCGATATTCACCCAGGTAGTTGCTGCGGTTGTCGTACCGTGGTCGCTATATTTTGGCTTTTACAAACTACTGTTTCTTAGACCCGCTTCGGTGAGTTAGAGGGACCTCTTTCTTGCCTGTGTGTGTGTGTGTGTGTGTGTGTGTGTGTGTGTGTACTCACCTAATTGTACTCACCTGATTGTGGTTGCATGGGTCGAGACTCAGCTCCTGGCCACGCCTCTTCACTGACCGCTACTGGGTACTCCCACTCCCTGCTCAATGAGCTTTATCATACCTCGTCTAAAACTATGTATGGTTCCTGCCTCCACTACATCGCTTGCCAGACTATTCCACTTCCTAACAGCTCTGTGGATGAAGAAATACTTCCTAATATCCCTTTGACTCATTTGAGTCTTCAGCTTTCAATTGTGAGCCCTTATAAAATTTGGATGTTTGAATGTGCGTGTGAATGTAGAGCAGACGATAAGAAAGAGGTGATTACGAAGGTTATGAATGAAGGGAAGTTGGACGTCCTGGCCCTAAGCGAAACATCTGGAACATCCTGTCTCTGTCCACCTTGTCTATTCCACGCAGTATTTTGTATATCGTTATCATGTCTCCCCCTGACCCTCCTGTCTTTCAGTGTCGTCACACCGATTTCCCTCAACCTTTCTTCGTATGACATTCCCCTGAGCTCTGGAACTAGCCTTGTTGCAAACCTTTGCACTTTCTCTAATTTCTTGACGTGTTTGACCAGGTGTGGGTTCCATACTGGTGCTGCATACTCCAGTAGGGGCCTGACGTACACAGCGTATAGAATCTTGAACGATTCCTTACTGAGGTACCGGAACCCTATTCTCAGGTTTGCCAGGCGCCCATATGCCGCAGCAGTTATCTGGTTAATGTGTACTTCTGGCGATGTACTCGGTATTATACTCACTCCTAAGTCTTTCTCCTTGAGTGAGTTTTGTAGTCTTTGGCCTCCTAGCCTATACTCTGTTTGCGGTCTTCTTTGCCCTTCTCTGATCTTCATGACTTTGCATTTGGTGGGGTTAAATTCTAGGAGCCAGTTGCTGGACCACGCATCTAGCCTGTCCAGGTCTCTTTGTAGACCTGTCTGGTCAGCGTCTAATTTAATTCTCCTCATTAACTTCACATCATCTGCAAACAGGGACACTTCTGAGTCTATCCCTTCCATCACGTCGTTCACATGTACCAAGAATAGCACTGGTCCTAGGACCGACCCCTGTGGGACCCCGCTCGTCACAGGCGCCCACTGTGATACCTCATCACGTACCATGACTCGCTGTTGCCTCCCTGTCAGGTATTCTCTAATCCATTGCAGCGCCCTTCCTGTTATATGTGACTGATCCTCTAGCTTCTTATGAGGAACTGTGTCGAAGGCCTTCTTGCAGCCCAAGAAAATGCAATCAACCCACCCCTCTCTCTCGTGTCTTACTTTAATTTCCTTGTCATAAAACTCCAGTGTGTGTGTGTGTGTGTCCTTTTCATTTTGAACGATCTTAGAAATTAAAAATACATTAAAAACACTCCCATTACTAACACTCCCATTAACAACACTCCCATTAACAACACTCCCATTATAACGCTCCCAGTAGTAACAGACTGTGTATAGGCAAACATAGTCAGGACGGCCCTGGAAAAATATATATGTGGCGGAGAAAGCTTTTGTGTTTGTCGAAACGTTCAATTGACTCTTAGAATCGTGACTAAACATTAATTACTTACAAGGTTCAATGTTTATACAAGATTAAGTAAAGCAACGAGAATCAGTGTTGATGGTAAGATCAGTTCTGGTTTCTAAGTGTGTTTGTGAGTATTTAATATTTCTGGTAGTAAATGTCGACTTACCTGCCTGCCTAGCTACCTTCCTGTCTGCCTAGCTACCTTCCTGTCTGCCTAGCTACCTTCCTGTCTGCCTAGCTACCTTCCTGTCTGCCTAGCTACCTTCCTGTCTGCCTAGCTACCTTCCTGTCTGCCTAGCTACCTTCCTGTCTGCCTAGCTACCTTCCTGCCTGCCTAGCTACCTTCCTGCCTGCCTAGCTACCTTCCTGCCTGCCTAGCTACCTTCCTGTCTGCCTAGCTACCTTCCTGTCTGCCTAGCTACCTTCCTGTCTGCCTAGCTACCTTCCTGCCTGCCTAGCTACCTTCCTGTCTGCCTAGCTACCTTCCTGCCTGCGTAGCTACCTTCCTGTCTGCCTAGCTACCTTCCTGCCTGCCTAGCTACCTTCCTGTCTGCCTAGCTACCTTCCTGCCTGCCTAGCTACCTTCCTGTCTGCCTAGCTACCTTCCTGCCTGCCTAGCTACCTTCCTGTCTGCCTAGCTACCTTCCTGCCTGCGTAGCTACCTTCCTGTCTGCCTAGCTACCTTCCTGTCTGCCTAGCTACCTTCCTGTCTGCCTAGCTACCTTCCTGTCTGCCTAGCTACCTTCCTGTCTGCCTAGCTACCTTCCTGCCTGCCTAGCTACCTTCCTGTCTGCCTAGCTACCTTCCTGCCTGCCTAGCTACCTTCCTGCCTGCCTAGCTACCTTCCTGTCTGCCTAGCTACCTTCCTGTCTGCCTAGCTACCTTCCTGTCTGCCTAGCTACCTTCCTGTCTGCCTAGCTACCTTCCTGTCTGCCTAGCTACCTTCCTGTCTGCGTAGCTACCTTCCTGCCTGCGTAGCTACCTTCCTGCCTGCCTAGCTACCTTCCTGTCTGCCTAGCTACCTTCCTGCCTGCCTAGCTACCTTCCTGCCTGCCTAGCTACCTTCCTGTCTGCCTAGCTACCTTCCTGCCTGCCTAGCTACCTTCCTGTCTGCCTAGCTACCTTCCTGTCTGCCTAGCTACCTTCCTGCCTGCCTAGTTCCCTTCCTGCCTGCCTAGCTATCTTCCTGGCTGCCTAGCTACCTACCTGCCTGCCTAGCTACCTTCCTGCCTGCCTAGCTACCTTCCTGCCTGCCTAGCTACCTTCCTGTCTGCCTAGCTACCTTCCTGTCTGCCTAGCTACCTTCCTGGCTGCCTAGCTACCTGCCTGCCTGCCTAGCTACCTTCCTGCCTGCCTAGCTACCTTCCTGCCTGCCTAGCTACCTTCCTGCCTGCCTAGTTCCCTTCCTGCCTGCCTAGCTCCCTTCCTGCCTGCCTGCCTGCCTGCCTGCCTGCCTGCCTGCCTGCCTGCCTGCCTGCCTGCCTGCCTGCCTGCCTCCCTGCCTTCCTGCCTCCCTGCCTCCCTGCCTGCCTGCCTGCCTGCCTGCCTGCCTGCCTGCCTGCCTGACTGCCTGCCTGCCTGCCTGCCTGCCTGCCTCACTGCTTGCCTGCCTGCCTACCTGCCTGCCTGCCTGCCTGCCTGCCTGCCTGCCTGCCTGTCTGCCTGCCTGCCTGCCTGCCTGCCTCCCTACCTGCCTGCCTGCCTCCCTGCCTGCCTGCCTGCCTGCCTGCCTGCCTGCCTGCCTGCCTCCCTGCCTGCCTGCCTGCCTGCCTGCCTGCCTGCCTGCCTGCCTGCCTCCCTGCCTGCCTGCCTCCCTGCCTGCCTGCCTGCCTGCCTGCCTGCCTGCCTGCCTGCCTGCCTGCCTGCCTGCCTCCCTGCCTGCCTGCCTGCCTGCCTGCCTGCCTGCCTTCCTGCCTGCCTGCCTCCCTCCCTGCCTGCCTGCCTGCCTGCCTGCCTGCCTGCCTGCCTGCCTGCCTCCCTTCCTTGCCTGCTTCCTCCCTGCCTGCCTGCCTCCCTGCCTGCCTGCCTGCCTCCCTCCCTGCCTGCCTCCCTCCCTGCCTGCCTGCCTGCCTGCCTGCCTGCCTGCCTGCCTCCCTCCCTCCCTGCCTGCCTCCCTGCCTGCCTGCCTCCCTCCCTGCCTGCCTGCCTGCCTGCCTGCCTGCCTGCCTCCCTTCCTTGCCTGCTTCACCTTTTCGGATCAGGATCACCATCCCCATCTCCCATCACCCATACCCTCTAAACCCAATATTCCTGCTCCATCTTCTTGGATCAAGATTTACCCTCCACTTCCTCTAATCAAGACCTCCCTCTACATCTCCCAACACCTTACTCCCCAGATATTGACTGGGACCCGCCTCGCATGGGCCAGTAGGTCTCTCCCTGGGAGAATACAAGTTGGAACAAGCCAGGTGTGACGTCACGTGATAACCATCCATGACGTCATCACAAGTAAACACAGGTCAACAAGATAAATCTTGTCGAGCAAACATTAACTTAAATGCAGGATAACACTAATACATAATATTTTTTTCATAAGAACATGAGAAAGAAGAAACACTGTAACAGGCCTACTGGCCTATGCGAGGCAGGTCCAATTCTCCTACCGGCTTAAGCTCACTGACCTAGTGACCTTAAGCTCACTGACCGTCTGACCTCACTGACCTAGTGATGTCAGACACGTCACTTAAAGGAGGAGCACAGCATCCGACCTAGTAGCACCAGCAAGTTAGGTTCAACTCACACCCACTCATGTATTTATCTAACCTATTTTTAAAACTACACAACGTCTTAGCTTCTATGGCGGTACTCGGGAGTTTGTTCCACTCATCCACAACTCTATTACCAAACCAGTGCTTTCCTATATCCTTCCTGAATCTGAATTTTTCCCATTTAAAACCATTGCTGCGAGTCCTATCTATGTTAGAAATTTTCAACACGCTATTTACATCCCCTTTATTAATTCCTGTTTTCCATTTATACACCTCGATCATATCCCCCCTAATTCTACACTTTACTAGAGAGTGCAGATTCAGGGCCCTCAGTCTATCCTCATAGGGAAGATTTCTGATACATAGGATCAACTTTGTCATCCTTCTCTGTACGTTTTCCAGAGCATTTATATCCATTCTGTAATACGGTGACCAGAACTGTGCAGCATAATCTAAATGAGGCCTAACCAAGGATATATTGAGTTGAGGAACAACCTGAGGACTTCTATTATTTATACTTCTAGATATGAGGCCAATGATTCTGTTAGCTTTATTGCGAACACTTATGCACTGTTGTCTTGGTTTTAGATTACTGCTAACCAGAACTCCTAAATCCTTTTCGCAATCAGTAGTATTAAGATCTACATTATTTAGTTTATATTTGACATGGTTATTTTCCTGTCCAACATTTAGAACTTTGTATTTGTCTATATGAAACTGCATCTGCCACTTCTCCGACCATTGCATCAGTCTATTCAAATCATCCTGGAGTGCTCTAATGTCCTCATTAGAATGAATTGGACGGCCTATTTTGGTGTCATCAGCAAATTTGCTTATGTCGCTATTTATTCCCTCATCTATGTCGTTTATATAGATTGTTAACAACAAGGGGCCCAACACTGACCCCTGTGGAACACTGCTTGTGACGTGCCTCCATTCTGATTTCTCCCCATTTACGCAAACTCTCTGCTGCCTATTTGTCAGCTATGCCTCTACCCAGGAAAAAATTTCTCCTCCTGTTCCGTGTGCCTTACGTTTCCTCAATAGCCTCTGATGTGGAACTTTATCGAAAGCCTTACTGAAGTCCATATACACAATATCATATTCATTACCATGATCTACCTCCTCAAACATGTTAGTGAAGAAAGTTAGTAAATTCGTAAAACAGGAACGCCCCTTTGTAAAACCGTGTTGAGATTCATTAACAATTTATGCCTTTCAAGATGGCTACGAACTGTTTCGGCAATTATTGATTCCATAAATTTAATAACTATGGAAGTAAGGCTGATTGGTCTATAGTTCGAAGCTAAGGACCTGTCACCTGCCTTGTAAATAGGTATTACATTTGCCATTTTCAACTTGTCTGGCACTATGCCAGTTTGTAGTGATATATTGAAAAGATTAGCCAAAGGTATGCTAAGTTCCTCTTTACATTCCTTTAACACCCTTGCAAACAAAGTTGGTAGAATTAAATTACTTTACATACCCTTGCAAACAGTTCATCAGGACCTGGGGATTTGTTAGGTTTTAATTTCTCTATTTGTCTGGCGGTCATATAAATAGTTACCCTAATCATGCATAGTTTATTATGGTTCTGTTCTACTTTATTATTTCTGGAATTTCGCTAGTATCTCCCTGAATGAAAACTGAAAGGATGTAGGTACTGAAAAGTTCACACATTTCCTTATCCCTGTCAGTTTTTTGACCTGAGTTACCCTTAAGTGGGCTTATCTTGTCCCTAATCTCACTTCTGTATTACCCATGAAGTCGGCCAAGCGAAAATTTGGGAGAGCGACTTGATTGCAGTTGTCTGGGTAATTCCCCTAGCTCATCACTAACCTCAAGATTATTAACTAGTGATTCTTTGTTGGCAAGAACCAAGTCAAGCAGATTGTTTCCTCTAGTTGGTTCTGTCACAAACTGTTTTAAAAAGCAGTCTTGAACCGTACCAAGAAAGTCACTAGGCTAGCAGTATTCGTTTAAATATTCCCAAATAACATTTATCATCTTTAACCCACCCACCAAATTACATTCTCAATCACACTTACACATTTCATTAACTGAAATTACATCTCACCCACCAAACTACACACTCTTAATAAAAGTTCGCTCACTCTTTCTCCAGACTTTACAACACAAACACAAAAAACTAACTCATATATTTACGACA
>NC_091350.1:421905-449405 GCF_038502225.1 Cherax quadricarinatus
ACTTTTCCTGGACCAGTGTGGCATTTAATGCCCGGCTCCTCTCTTGCCTGCTAACTTACCACCCTAATTCCGACCTCTCATTTCCCTGGTCGTGTAACGTAACTAGCCTTCCTTCCCTTGTGGTTTTTTTTCTACTCAGAGCAATACCCAGGAGGTTTTTAAGTGATTAAGGCACTTGTGCAACTCTTGGCTTCATCTGCCTCCAGAATACGGATACACCAGTGTGACACATGGCGGTTTATTTTTCTTCTTGGCAGTTTTTTATACCGTGAATCTATGCGTTTTCTGAATGCACAACTAAATAACTCTTATTTCTGTACAAACATTGTATGATGCTGAAATAAATTATTATTATTATTATTATTATTATTATTATTATTATTATTATTATTATTATTATTATTATTATTATTATTATTATTATTATTATTATTATTATACCTGGGAGACTTTCTGTTTCTAGGCATTTCCCAGAGCTCATCCCTTTGACTTGGAGTGAGCTTATCGCCTGGAAACAGCATGATCTATTGTATTTTATAATTCACTCTAAAGAGATGAGTGACTCTATTATCTGGTAACACTCTTCAACTGGTATGTTGATTTCATCATCTGGTAACACTGTAGAGACTTGCGAGGTTGATCTGGTGGTTGCAATATTATTTTTTGAAATTCAATATTTATTTCAGTCATATTATTTCTCACAAATAACGAAACTCTGGTTTGCAACGTCGGGAGTTGATCAACTGAATACACAGTTGCGACTAATATTTCATTTTATTGTGACAACGTTTCGCTCTCCAGATGACGAGAAATGTTCGTACTGTCTTAGGTATACAAGGAACGATGAACCTAGAAGTTAGCCAGGAAATGTGTCTCTCAGTTACCGTACGTCAGATAGAGCCTGCACTACCTGTGCCAAATGACCCCCACGAGAAGATTAGTCTGCTAGAGTCCTGAGACTTGGCCCTATCCCGTCTCTGGGTTTTAGGGTACCCTGTAATCTTATTTGATTTCGTCCTGGGTTCTCTATTACGTTGAAAATCTCATTTGCCCTAAATCTTTGAGCTACCAGTCAACGCCATCGTTAACCCCGGAGCTGTGGATTCATTTCCCTACAGAAGGCGAGGTTGTCCCTACAGGAGGCAGGTCCTCCCTACAGGAGAAAGGGCCTTCCCACAGCCTCCCTCTGGGGGTGCCGGCACGGGATAGGTCTCCCACCCAGACACTAATGGCAATAGACGGCTCCCAGCTACCATGAGAATACTACCTGCAGAGGGACCCACGCCGGGATGACTGGTGCTGCGGGATACCGACACAGAGAACAAAGTGGAGGAGAGGAGAGGGATGGTTGTGGCTGAAGTCTTGACTGTTGTGGTGATGGCTTATGTCTCAAGGGTGGTACTGGAGGCTTGACACTCAATCTCCACACACAAAAAGGAGAAGAAAGACAGTAGGTACAGGAAGATGAAGTAGCCATTTATTGGTCTTCATTCTGAGTAAACTGAGATCATCGACAGGAACATTAGTAGAAATGAACTCAGAGTCAAGACAGCATCTTACAGGTAATATATGTCCAAGAAAGTCTTGATATTGACGGAAATGAGAAGGAGAAATGGAAAATAAAGAAAAGGAGTGAAGGGTTTTAGGGTTTTAGGAGGCCTGGTCACAGACCGGGCCGCGGGGGCGTTGACCCCCGAAACTCTCTCCAGGTAAACTCCAGGTAAACCAGAAGGCAAAAGGATTGAGAGACAGATGATCTAGAGGAAATTATGGGAAATAGAGAAACCTCCGACTTGTGAACTGTAGGAAAGTCATAGAAGCAAGGTACAGAGGGACAGAGAACACGGGAAGCGTTGAACAAGATCACAATCAGGCAGACAGAGATTACAGAGAGTACGAGGTTTGAAGCTGAGAATTTCCTTGATGTAATCAAGTGTCAGGCAAACAAAAGGAGTGTAGATAAGAACGTCAGAGAGCAAAGACCCGGCTTTTCAGACGTGATCCTCACAGTTAAAGACAACCACTCAATTGTTATTGCCGAAAAAAATGATAATATCAGTTGCAGTTTTTAAGAGGAGGCAGAGCAAATTGATAGCCTCGAGGCTCCCAAGGACAGGAATGAGAGCATCAGGAATAGTAGAAAGCTCAGGGATACTCAGAGAGTGAGACTGACAAAAGTAGTTGAAGCAGGTAATGAGGTCAGTGCCAGCACCAGGACCGAGTCAGTGCCAGCACCAGGGTCGGGTCAGTGCCAGCATCAGGACCGGGTCAGTGCCAGCACCAGGACCGGGTCAGTGCCAGCACCAGGACCGGGTCAGTGCCAGCACCAGGACCGGGTCAGTGCCAGCACCAGGACCGGGTCAGTGCCAGCACCAGGACCGGGTAAGTGCCAGCACCAGGACCGGGTCAGTGCCAGCACCAGGACCGGGTCAGTGCCAGCACCAGGACCGGGTCAGTGCCAGCACCAGGACCGGGTCAGTGCCAGCACCAGGACCGGGTCAGTGCCAGCACCAGGACCGGGTCAGTGCCAGCACCTGGACCGGGTCAGTGCCAGCACCAGGACCGGGTCAGTGCCAGCACCAGGACCGGGTCAGTGCCAGCACCAGGACCGGGTCAGTGCCAGCACCAGGACCGGGTGAAGCAGCAACGGAAAGATCGAAACCAACAAGTCCAAGCTGATGCTGGGGAAGTGTAACAGAAGAAAGTTTGCCGAGAAACTAAGGAAGATTTTGGATCAGGAGCAGCCGGAGATGAGGTGACGTAGCCTGATCTGTATATAACAAGTAGAACACAGGCTCGAATTACGTTTAGCAGTGTCGACAACAGTGGTGGTGTGTATGCTACAGAAATCCTGAGCAGAGAGGACAACAAATCATGCCGACGGGAGATGAAGACAGCATCAACACGAGATATGGTAGGAAGTTTGAACTGAAGAATTAGACACATGTGCAACATCTGGGTTTCTTTATTGTAGACGTTTCGCCATCCAGTGGTTTTATCAACACAAATTCAAAAACATGATGGGAAGACAGTAGAACTATACGCAAACAACGAGGTAATCAATCCCTCAGCCTTGAGTTTGAGCTGTTGGAGTAAGAGGCGAGTATGACCAAGAAAGGGAGTGCCCAAGCTGATCAATCTTAAGAAATTAAAGAAAGAGGGCGAAAACCCGTTCAGTAGAGATACTTAAAGCCGGTGCCGGATCAGCCGGGCTGTGGCTCGTACGTTGGACTACGTGCGGCCAGCAGTAACAGCCTGGTTGATCAGGCCCTGATCCACCGGGAGGCCTGGCCGTGGACCGGGCCGCGGGGGCGTTGATCCCCGGAATACCCTCCAGGTAGAAGGACAGTATATAATAATATTCTACGGCAATTTCTCACCTTATTTCACTAAATCCTCCAAAATTTTACAGGTAACAATTAATATACCACAAAACGCTAAACCTGTAAGCATTAGTATTTCAAGGGGTCTTGAAGTGAAGACTGAATAAAAGACTATGAAAAAGTCTTTGTGCATTTATAGATAAAGACCTCGTCGAGCAGGAGCTTTTGTTGGTGGCAAAAAGCTCATGATTCGAGGAACTGGAGGTATCCTTTCCTTCTTGGTATCAAACCTGATTGCTTTCCATTCATCAGGCGCTTTATGACACCTACAGGTTGAGCATTCCCATAGTAAAAATAATAATAATAATAATAATAATAATAATAATAATAATAATAATAATAATAATAATAATAATAATAATAATAATAATAATAATAATAATAATAATAATAATTAATAATAATAATAATAATAATAATAATAATTATTATTATTATCATTAATAATAATAATAATAATAATAATAATAATAATAATAATAATAATAATAATAATAATAATAATAATAGTAATAATAATAATAATAATAATAATAATAATAATAGTAATAGTAATAATAATAATAATAATAATAATAATAATAATAATAATAATAATAATAATAATAATAATAATAATAATAATAATAATAATAATAATAATAATAATAATAATAATAATAATAATAATAATAATAATAATAATAATAGTAATAATAATAATAATAATAATAATAATAATAATAATAATAACAATAATAATAATAAAGTAAATAAACCCCAGTGAGATTTTTCATGGAGGGGCTTTAAACCCTCAAGGGTAAGCTTTGAACTTTTTGAAGGTAAGTTTTAAATCCTTCAAGCGTGAGATTTAAGCCCTCAAGGGTGAACTTTGAACTATTCAAGAGTGAGAGTTAAGACCTGCACGGGTGAGCTCTGAACTTTTCAAGGGTGAGCTCTGAACTCTTCAAGGGTGAGCTGTGAACCCTTCAAGGGTGAGCTCTGAACCCTTCAAGGGTGAGCTCTGAACCCTTCAAGGGTGACCTGTGAACCCTTCAAGGGTGAGCTGTGAACCCTTCAAGGGTGAGCTGTGAACCCTTCAAGGGTGAGCTCTGAACCCTTCAAGGGTGAGCTCTGAACCCTTCAAGGGTGAGCTGTGAACCCTTCATGGGTGAGCTGTGAACCCTTCATGGGTGAGCTGTGAACCCTTCAAGGGTGAGCTGTGAACCCTTCAAGGGTGAGCTCTGAACCCTTCAAGGGTGAGCTGTGAACCCTTCAAGGGTGAGCTGTGAACCCTTCAAGGGTGAGCTCTGAACCCTTCAAGGGTGAGCTCTGAACCCTTCAAAGGTGAGATGTGAACCCTTCATGGGTGAGGTTCAATAATGGCACAGGACTCATTGTAAACTTATCAGTCAAAGGACTCAGCTTTGACATCAAAGGACTCAGCTCTGACATCAAAGGACTCAGCTCTGACATCAAAGGACTCAGCTCTGACATCAGTCAAAAGACTCAGCTTTGACATCAAAAGACTCAGCTTTGACATCAAAGGACTCAGCTCTGACATCAGTCAAAGGACTCAGAACCTGGAAATCAGAGATTTTAAAGAGTCTTATCAAAGCGCCGAAACTAAAGGCTGATAGATAGTAGACAATGTGGGCGAAACGTTGTTAATAAAGGATTGCATTATACTGCATTTGTGTCTTTTATTTTCCATTGTATCGGAGTTTTGTCCAACAATAGATTTACAATGTTTATATTGTCCCCAAGTCAGGGGGCTGGGGAGCGAGATGTGCGTGGACAGTGTCAATACTATTGGTCTATGAGCACGTTTCGCCCGCAAAGGAAATACCCGTGCGGAAGTCCACAGGATGTGTCAGGACGTGAAGAAGTGAAGTGACGAGAAGGAGGAGAGAGAAGGAAATTAGAAGTATAGAATTTTATCAATTTCATGTAGGAGAAAGAGATGGAGGAGAGAGATGAAAAGGAGAAGAGGGAAATAATGTGGGATAAGAGGAATAGAACGAGACCTAGAGATGTAAGGAATTGGAGAACGTGAAGGGAAAGATTTAAGAAAAATTAGGAATTAAATGATTGGGTGGGGAATTTTTATTGTTATTTAGCAGTCAACTGTTACACTAGTTTATATAATAGTTACATAGTGGGGAATAAATGCTGCTATATTTCCCTGGCATATTACATCACCAAGGATGGGTGAGACAGACTGAAGTTCCGTCAGTAGACTGAAGAGATAGACTAAAGTTCCGTCAGTAGACTGAAGAGATAGACTAAAGTTCCGTCAGTAGACTGAAGAGATAGACTAAAGTACCGTCAGTAGACTGAAGAGATAGACTAAAGTTCCGTCAGTAGACTGAAGAGATAGACTAAAGTTCCGTCAGTAGACTGAAGAGATAGACTCCAGTGGAGTACCGTCAGTAGACTGAAGAGATAGACTCCAGTGGAGTACCGTCAGTAGACTGAAGAGATAGACTCCAGTGGAGTACCGTCAGTAGACTGAAGAGATAGACTCCAGTGGAGTACCGTCAGTAGACTGAAGAGATAGACTCCAGTGGAGTACCGTCAGTAGACTGAAGAGATAGACTCCAGTGGAGTACCGTCAGTAGACTGAAGAGACAGACTCCAGTGGAGTACCGTCAGTAGACTGAAGAGATAGACTCCAGTGGATTACCGTCAGTAGACTGAAGAGATAGACTCCAGTGGATTACCGTCAGTAGACTGAAGAGATAGACTGAAGTTCCGTCAGTAGACTGAAGAGATAGACTGAAGTTCCGTCAGTAGACTGAAGAGATAGACTGAAGTTCCGTCAGTAGACTGAAGAGATAGACTGAAGTTCCGTCAGTAGACTGAAGAGATAGACTGAAGTTCCGTCAGTAGACTGAAGAGATAGACTGAAGTTCCGTCAGTAGACTGAAGAGATAGACTGAAGTTCCGTCAGTAGACTGAAGAGATAGACTGAAGTTCCGTCAGTAGACTGAAGAGATAGACTGAAGTTCCGTCAGTAGACTGAAGAGATAGACTGAAGTTCCGTCAGTAGACTGAAGAGATAGACTGAAGTTCCGTCAGTAGACTGAAGAGATAGACTGAAGTTCCGTCAGTAGACTGAAGAGATAGACTGAAGTTCCGTCAGTAGACTGAAGAGATAGACTGAAGTTCCGTCAGTAGACTGAAGAGACAGACTGAAGTTCCGTCAGTAGACTGAAGAGACAGACTGAAGTTGCGTCAGTAGACTGAAGTTCTTCTGGCGCCTCAGCCAATATCAGTCAAGTGAGGCAACCCCTTTTTCTACTCAGTCTCGGACGGACCTTGTATCCGTAGATTACACTGTCCCTGTCAGTAACTGTCCCACAAACTGTCACTAGTGCTGATGACGCTGTCATCTGCTCGTTGTGTCGTCAGACCGGCTGACAGACGAAGGTGACAGCTTAACTGCTGTTAACCTCAGCCGTCAGGGTGATGGACGGGAGTGACACAATACACGTTCTTGGACGTTCCTGTCCTTCAAGGAGAGGTCCTTGATGCTGATGAATTCTAAAGGGGCCTCATTCCATAAACTCTGTGTGACCCCTACGAGTTTAGAGTTTCCCTTGAGCGCATAAGGTGCCCCATAGCTCGGTTGGTAGCGCACTCAGCCCACACACTGAGGTCCGTGGCTCGATCACCAGTTCGGGTGGAAACTTTTAGGCGAGTTTAAAACACCTGATGTCCATGTTCACCTACCAGTAAATAGGTACCCGGGTGATAGCTGACTGGTGTGGGTCGCATCCTGAGGGATAAAATTAACTTAATTTGCCCGAAATGCTTTGCATAGCAAGGGGCTTTCTATATAGCAGTATGTCATTGATGTCAGCTATGGTCTGTATAAGTTGTATCATGTACTTGTAAAAATAAAAATCATTATTATTAATAATGATAATAACGACAATAACAACAAAATAATAATAATAATAATAATAATAATAATAATAATAATAATAATAATAATAATAATAATAATAATAATAATAATAATAATAATAATAATAATAATAATAATTAATATTTCATCAGTTATGAGTTAAGAGAACATTGCAGTGTAAGCCTATAATCCCTATTCACAGGTATAAACAGCCTATTGCCACTGTTAAATACAGCCGTAGGCTGACTCTGGTTTATCATAATGTTAACAATGTGCAGTAATGATGTATAATACCGACAAAATGAAAATTAGACACATATGCAACATCTTGGCATCTTTAATGTAGACGTTTCGCCATCCAGTGGCATAAGCCAGTGGCTTACGCCATGGCCTGAAGTTGTGCGACTCGCCGTGGGTTCTAACCCCATCCATCCGTGGTTTGATACCTATGAAAGAATGAAAGTTACACCAGCGAGGCTGGAACAAACAACAAATGGCCCAGCACTTGGTTCACTGTGATCTGACACTTGTCCGGAACAGAGCGAAACATCGTCGGAGCGAGACATCGTCGGAGCGAAACATCGTCGGAGCGAAACATCGTCGGAGCGAAGCATCGTCAGACCGAAATATCGTCGGACCGAAACATTGCCAGAAGTTTCCCCTCCTAAGCGAAGTTACGTTAGGAAAGATACGCAAATAATCCGCACTTAGGAGACCACGATTTATGACAACGTTTCGGTCCGGCTTGGGATCAGTTTTTCACAACTCAAGTCCGGCTAACCGGTTCCCCTGAATCCTTTAATAAATGTCACTTTGCTCACACTCCAACAGCACGTCACACTCTCACACATGCCTGCTGTATGTCCAAGCCCCTTGCATACTAAACCTCCTTTATCCCCTTTCTTAAGAGATAAGATTTTGTTGGGATTTTTAACCTGGAGGGTTAGCCACATAGGATAACCTGAGAAAGGCAGTGCGTCTGTCTTATTTCCAGTGTAGCCCTTTAATCTTATGCCCCAGGATGCTACCCACACCAGTCGACTAACACCCAGGTACTTACTTCTTAGGTGAACGGGGGCAGAAGGTGTAAGGAAACACGCCCAGTGTTTCCACATGGCCGGGGATCGAACCATGGACACTCAGTGTGTGAGGCGAGAGCGTTGTCTACCAGGCCACGGTAGGCAACGCAGTCCTACGAGACTGACAGATATCCCTTAGAAGCTTGTCAGTGTCTACATGCAGTGAGCGGCTCTGTGTTTCACATTTCCGATACAGAGAGCAGGATATCTTCCTGCTGAAGACAAAGGTGCTATACTAGCACACCTTTGTCTTCGGCAGTGATGTCTATGGACATCAAGAACCCCAATAGAAGTAAGTCACTTTGACTTCTTTTTGCGGGTTATAATTATGATAATTATGTGTACCAGTGTCTAAATAAACGTACTAACTTACTATCTTACTTACTTACTTTCATACTTACTTACTTACTTACTTACTTACTTACCTATTTACTTACTTACCTACTTACTCTGCTCTCCGAGGCACTCTGAGCATACAGAAACATTTGCATATCAGCTTTCTCTTGTGTTGTCATCAGGCAGTGAATTTTGCACAGGTGGTCCTTGATAAGCCAGTAGTTTATATGCAGTGTTTTATACAGTCTGTGGAGAAAGGTCACTCGTTTGCAACTCTGGATCTTCATCTGTGGAAACGATTCGCATCGAAGTTACTCGTGGAGAAACGTTCTATTTAATAAATGTTGCCACATGTACACAAGTGTCTCTTTCCAAAGTTTATCTGTGTCACCATAAGTAAATTTATTTAAATACAGTTAAACAAATTATCATGCATAGCAATATGTGCAACAAGATTGCAATGAATTAGACACATGTGCAACTTCTGTAGACGTTTCGCCGTAGTCGTGAATCTTCACGACTACGGTGATCACCACCAACTCCAAGGCTGAGGGACTGATTACCTCATCTTTTGTACGTAGTTCTTCTGTCTTCCATTCATGTCCTTGAATTTGCATTGATAAAGCCACAGGATGGCGAAACGTCTACAATAAAGATGCCCTGATGTTGCACATGTGTCTAATTTTTATCTTGTCGGTACTGTATACCATCCACGTACAAGATCACAGTAAACAGATGATATCACAATATGCAAAATAACCACAGTGAAAATTGTACTGTAATTCCCAGGTGCTTTAGTGTGAGAAATCGCGAAAGCGCTTGGAAAATCCACTAATTTTTTCACAGTGGTTGTTTTGCAAATTAACACGTGTGCAAATTACCGAGGATGACCCAAATTTACAACCCTTTATTCATCAGATACAAGGAGCAGGCGAAACCAGCAGCATGTAAAACACTGAGAGTCAGGTGGAGCTCAGGTGACGTAGGACGAAGGTGAGGATCACATCCCAGCAATTTGTGTTTTCTAAGTCCCTGTCCCTGTTCACCTAGCAGGCACTTGGGTGTTAGTCGACTGGTGTGGGTCGCACCCTGGGGACAAAATTAATCTAATTTGCCCAAAATGCTCTGTATAACAAGTAGCTTTCTGTATGGTATGTCATTGATGTCAGCTAAGTCTGTGTACGCTGTACATGTAGAAATAAAGATTATTATTATTATTATTATTATTATTATTATTATTATTATTATTATTATTATTATTATTATTATTATTATTATTATTTTTAACATTAAAATGGTATAAAATACCGACAGGTTGTTAGGTAAGACACATATACAACAGTTAGGTATCTTTATTTCGAAACGTTTCGCCTACACAGTAGGCTTCTTCAGTCGAGTACAGAAAAGTTGATAGAAGCAGAAGACGTGAAGACGATGTAATCAGTCCATCACCCTTGAAGTTTTGAGGTGGTCAGTCCCTCAGTCTGGAGAAGAGTATTGTTCCATAGTCTGAAACAATATGGAGTTGAAGTGATAGGATGGAGCCTTATATAGCGCCAGGAGGTGAGACGTAGGTCACTAGTACTGGTACTAAAGATAATGATTACAAATGGTTTTGGTAGTCTCTGTTTTCATCGTGTCAGCCTTTTACACCATTTCAGTATACCACTGTATCTTGCTCTATGGTGGTGGTGGTGAATAGCGGCTGCCTCGAAGCACTTCTGCCTTGACATGTCATTTTTCTGATGAATAAAATGCCCTAATTCCAGTTCATGATGAGAGAAAGTGTGCTGATGTGTATCATGCATGCATTGCCTGTGCCAACAACCCTTCATGCATACCTGTGTTCCTGTAATTGTGTTCACATCTATGTCCGTTTTACCTACATAAACACGCTTGCTACCTCCATATAGGGGGATGTATTGGATATGAGACTAAACGAAGACCGTGTAAACCCTTACAAATAATTTATCCTTCCTGACATTGACTTTGACTTTGAGCTCGTGAACAGTTATACGCAAAAGCGTGTCTGCCCAACCAGTAATTTGGCATCATCTTTCGTATCTGCAAAGGTGTTGCGCATCCGGAAATTCCTGAAGAAACAGTCAGGCAATCTTAGTCCCTCTGTAATAACAACCAGAGGCAGTAATTCAGTAGACTCAGTAGAGAAGCAGGGAAAGATTACATCTCACTTTATATCTAAGCCACAGCATTCTGAGACAAGGGACACAGTGCAAGAAAAGTTCATCTTTTAGATAAAGGAACAACACTTTAGGCGAGTACCTCCTTCGCCTCAATGTAAACACTGGACTCGCTGGAGGCAGCCACACCTGGGTTCTTCACCAATAATATACCGTTGGGTCGCGGTCTGTCCACCAGCCGCCCTGCATGCCCAGCCCTTTCTACATCACCTGTCCCTTATTTTCCCCCCTGTGTTATTATATTAGCCCGGTCCAGGAGCCCTGGGCCACTCAGCGTTCCCTGAAGAGGTGTGCCCTAAGCCCCTGACGACAAGCAGGAAGAAGCCTCCAACTTTCTTCTGAAAACTCTGAGGTCAAAGAACCACGAAGGAAAGACTTGTAGAGAAAGTTCAATTATCATGTAACTTTCTATACCATATCATTAATGTGCATTAATCTTTCCATTTATTTATTTGGCCATTTATTGCATTATTTAATATATGTGGCCATTTATTGCATTATTTAATATATGTGGCCATTTATTGCATTATTTATTACATATAGCCATTTACTGCATTTTTTAACCTTTAATTTATTTGTTTATTGCTCTGGTCTTCCATACTCATTTATATTGTCTTCTATTCCTAAATCCGTTACTGTATCTATTTCAATGTCAAACACTGCGCCGTCACTGAGAAAAATAACGATCACCTTTAGCATTTTTAACCTTTCCCTTCTATATCCTACTCCCCCTCTCCCTATTGCGTAATCTAAACCAATATCTAACACTATGAAATCTCAAAATATTTCTGTCTACCCCCTCGATGTATTTCTATATCCTTTTGTCTATCCCCTCTCTTAATTATTCCTTGTATCCCCACTCTTGCTTTCTATCCGTCCATGTATATTTGTTGTGCATGTTGAGTCAGCAAGCGATCAATGGTTTCCAGAAAGCACTGAGCACATTTATCAATATACTCTTGTCAGTACATACTTGATACTTGTCACTTAGGTTAGGTTAGGTTAAGTTAGGTGAGGTTAGGTTAGGTTAGGTTAGATTACATTAGGTTAGGTTAGGTTAGGTTAGGTTAGCTTAGGTTGGGTTTGTCAGGAAACAGGACAAGTGTTTCCTGACGCGGATCTTAGTCGTATGATGACCTACAACTGGAGCTTTCGGACATCTGACCGAGGCCTTCCACTGGCTTGCCCCTCCACCCCTTTAAAAATTATGGTCATGGTTATAACCATTCAGTTATACGTGTGTCACTGCCTCCGTAACTACTGAACTGAGGTTTGTCAGTGGCCACCAACGACTACACTCGAACCTTCTGGGCTCTGTCGTGCAGACTCTTGAAGCTGTGTATGGAGGGAGGGAGCCTCCACCAGTGCCCAGTCTAGGTCGTTTCATTTATTTCAATCACCCTGGTACTAAAGAGTTCATTTTTAGTGTCCCTACACCTCGTTTGTCTTCAGCATCCACTCGTGTTACCTTCTTCCAGGTCGTATTCTCTCCGACACCGTGTATTTACGCAGGCATGTGTGTGTGTGTGTGTGTGTGTGTGTGTGTGTGTGTGTGTGTGTGTGTGTGTGTGTGTGTGTGTGTGTGTGTGTGTCTGTGTGTGTGTGTGTCTGTGTGTGTGTTGTGCGTGTGTGTGTGTGTGTGCGTGCGTGTGTGTGTGTGTGTGTGTGTGTGTGTGTGTATGTGTGTGTGTGTGTGTGTGTGTGTGTGTGTGTGTGTGTGTGTGTGTGTGTGTGTGTGTGTGTGTGTGTGTGTGTGTGTGTGTGTTTGTGTGGTTAAGCTGGATGGTTAATTGGGTTTAAAGCCTATCGACTACAATAGGCTCATTAAGATTAATCCTAACCTTTTCACCACTAGACAAGAATACTTTAATCTCTAAAATATAGATTAAACTCTGAGTAGTAGGTTGGTAGACAGCAACCACCCAGGGAGGTACTACCGTCCTGCCAAGTGAGTGTAAAACGAAAGCCTGTAATTGTTTTACATGATGGTAGGATTGCTGATGTCTTTTGTCTGTCTCATAAATATGCAAGATTACAGGCATGTCTTGCTACTTCTACTTACACTTAGGTCACACTACACATACATGTACACATTTATTTATACACACTCATCTGAGTTTTCTTTGATTTTATCTTAATAGTTCTTGGTCTTATTAATTTTCCTTTTATATCCATGGGGAAGTGGAATAAGAATCTTTCCTCCGTAAGCCATGCGTGTTGTAAAAGTCAACTAAAATGCCGGGAACAATGGGCTAGTAACCCCTTTTCCTGTAAAGATTACTAAAAAGAATAAGAAGAAGAAAATTGTCAAAGTGGGAAGTCTGAATGTGCGTGGATGTTGTGCAAATGATAAGAAAGAGATGATTGTGGATGTTATGAATGAGAAGAAACTGGATGTCCTGGCTTTAAGTGAAACAAAGCTGAAGGGGGTGGGAGAGTTTCAATGGAGAGGAATAAATGGGATTAGGTCAGGGGTTTCAAATAGAGTTAGAGCTAAAGAAGGAGTAGCAATAATGTTGAAGGATAAGCTATGGCAGGAAAAGAGGGACTATAAATGTATTAATTCAAGGATTATGTGGAGTAAAATAAAGATTGGATGTGAAAAGTGGGTTATAATAAGCGTGTATGCACATGGAGAAGAGAGAAGTGTAGAGGAGAGAGAGAGATTTTGGGAAATGTTGAGTGAATGCGTGGGGAGTTTTGAATCAAGTGCGAGAGTAATGGTGGTTGGGGATTTCAATGCTAAAGTGGGTAAAAATGTTATGGAGGGAGTAGTAGGTAAATTTGGGGTGCCAGGGGTAAATGTAAATGGGGAGCCTTTAATTGAGCTATGTGTAGAAAGAAATTTGGTAATAAGTAATACATATTTTATGAAAAAGAGGATAAATAAATATACAAGGTATGATGTAGCACGTAATGAAAGTAGTTTATTAGATTATGTATTGGTGGATAAAAGGTTGATGGGTAGGCTCCAGGATGTACATGTTTATAGGGGGGCAACTGATATATCGGATCATTATTTAGTTGTAGCTACAGTTAGAGTAAGAGGTAGATGGGAAAAGAGGAAGGTGGCAACAACAAGTAAGAGGGAGGTGAAAGTGTATAAACTAAGGGAGGAGGAAGTTCGGGTGAGATATAAGCGACTATTGGCAGAAAGGTGGGCTAGTGCAAAGATGAGTAGTGGGGGGGTTGAAGAGGGTTGGAATAGTTTTAAAAATGCAGTATTAGAATGTGGGGCAGAAGTTTGTGGTTATAGGAGGGTGGGGGCGGGAGGAAAGAGGAGTGATTGGTGGAATGATGAAGTAAAGGGTGTGATAAAAGAGAAAAAGGTAGCTTATGAGAGGATTTACAAAGCAGAAGTGTTATAAAAAGAGCAGAGTATATGGAGAGTAAAAGAAAAGTGAAGAGAGTGGTGAGAGTGTGCAAAGGAAGAGCAGTTGATAGAGTGGGAGAGGCACTGTCAAGAAATTTTAATGAAAATAAGAAAAAATTTTGGAGTGAGTTAAACAAGTTAAGAAAGCCTAGGGAAAATATGGATTTGTCAGTTAAAAACAGAGTAGGGGAGTTAGTAGATGGGGAGAGGGAGGTATTGGGTAGATGGCGAGAATATTTTGAGGAACTTTTAAATGTTAAGGAAGAAACAGAGGCAGTAATTTCATGCACTGGTCAGGGAGGTATACCATCTTTTAGGAGTGAAGAAGAGCAGAATGTAAGTGTGGGGGAGGTACGTGAGGCATTACGTAAAATGAAAGGGGGTAAAGCAGCTGGAACTGATGGGATCATGACAGAAATGTTAAAAGCAGGGGGGGATATTGTGTTGGAGTGGTTGGTACTTTTGTTTAATAAATGTATGAAAGAGGGGAAGGTACCTAGGGATTGGCGGAGAGCATGTATAGTCCCTTTATATAAAGGGAAAGGGGACAAAAGAGACTGTAAAAATTATAGAGGAATAAGCTTACTGAGTATACCAGGAAAAGTGTACGGTAGGGTTATAATTGAAAGAATTAGAGGTAAGACAGAATGTAGGATTGCGGATGAGCAAGGAGGTTTCAGAGTGGGTAGGGGATGTGTAGATCAGGTGTTTGCATTGAAGCATATATGTGAACAGTATTTAGATAAAGATAGGGAAGTTTTTATTGCATTTATGGATTTAGAAAAGGCATATGATAGAGTGGATAGAGGAGCAATGTGGCAGATGTTGCAAGTATATGGAATAGGTGGTAAGTTATTAAATGCTGTAAAGAGTTTTTATGAGGATAGTGAGGCTCAGGTTAGGGTGTGTAGAAGAGAGGGAGACTACTTCCCGGTAAAAGTAGGTCTTAGACAGGGATGTGTAATGTCACCATGGTTGTTTAATATATTTATAGATGGGGTAGTAAAGGAAGTAAATGCTAGGGTGTTTGGGAGAGGGGTGGGATTAAATTATGGGGAATCAAATTCAAAATGGGAATTGACACAGTTACTTTTTGCTGATGATACTGTGCTTATGGGAGATTCTAAAGAAAAATTGCAAAGGTTAGTGGATGAGTTTGGGAATGTGTGTAAAGGTAGAAAGTTGAAAGTGAACATAGAAAAGAGTAAGGAGATGAGGGTGTCAAATGATTTAGATAAAGAAAAATTGGATATCAAATTGGGGAGGAGGAGTATGGAAGAAGTGAATGTTTTCAGATACTTGGGAGTTGACGTGTCGGCGGATGGATTTATGAAGGATGAGGTTAATCATAGAATTGATGAGGGAAAAAAAGGTGAGTGGTGCGTTGAGGTATATGTGGAGTCAAAAAACGTTATCTATGGAGGCAAAGAAGGGAATGTATGAAAGTATAGTAGTACCAACACTCTTATATGGGTGTGAAGCTTGGGTGGTAAATGCAGCAGCGAGGAGACGGTTGGAGGCAGTGGAGATGTCCTGTTTAAGGGCAATGTGTGGTGTAAATGTTATGCAGAAAATTCGGAGTGTGGAAATTAGGAGAAGGTGTGGAGTTAATAAAAGTATTAGTCAGAGGGCAGAAGAGGGGTTGTTGAGGTGGTTTGGTCATTTAGAGAGAATGGATCAAAGTAGAATGACATGGAAAGCATATAAATCTATAGGGGAAGGAAGGCGGGGTAGGGGTCGTCCTCGAAAGGGTTGGAGAGAGGGGGTAAAGGAGGTTTTGTGGGCAAGGGGCTTGGACTTCCAGCAAGCGTGCGTGAGCGTGTTAGATAGGAGTGAATGGAGACGAATGGTACTTGGGACCTGACGATCTGTTGGAGTGTGAGCAGGGTAATATTTAGTGAAGGGATTCAGGGAAACCGGTTATTTTCATATAGTCGGACTTGAGTCCTGGAAATGGGAAGTACAATGCCTGCACTTTAAAGGAGGGGTTTGGGATATTGGCAGTTTGGAGGGATATGTTGTGTATCTTTATATGTGTATGCTTCTAGACTGTTGTATTCTGAGCACCTCTGCAAAAACAGTGATAATGTGCGAGTGTGGAGAAAGTGTTGAATGATGATGAAAGTATTTTCTTTTTGGGGATTTTCTTTCTTTTTTTTGGGTCACCCTGCCTCGGTGGGAGACGGCCGACTTGTTGAAAAAAAAAAAAAAAAAAAAACAAAAAAAAAAAAAAAAAAATATATATATATATATATATATATATATATATATATATATATATATAGAGATATATATATATATATATATATATATATATATAAATATATATATATATATATATTATATATATATATATTATATATATATATATATTATATATATATATATTATATATATATATATTATATAAAAAATATAGGGAGGTACCACCTCTAGAACTGTTATGGGGACCCTCATCCTCAGAGAAAAGAATAAACTTGCTTCTGGGAAAACTCAAGATTCTCCCTGAAGCTGTTTGAGAATTTTCTCCTACCACCCCCTATATTATGTATATATATTTTATTTAAAGACAAAATACATTGACAAAACATTCACAAAAATATGATACAAAGTAAAACAACATAGGTAACTCAGAGCTACATCTCGAATACTTCGTCCAGCTCCCCTGCGGTGGGCCGCGTGCCCAGAATGTATATATATATATATATATATATATATATATATATATATATATATATATATATATATATATATATATATATATATATATATATATATATATATATATGTATATATATATATATATATATATATATATATATATATATATATATATATATATATATATATATATATATATATATATATATATGTCGTGCCGAATAGGCAGAATTTGCGATCTTGGATTAAGTAGCAACGCTCATCTTGCCATATAGGACAAGTGAAAATTTGTGTATGCAATAATTTCGCCAAAATCATTCTGAACCTAACGAAAAAAAATATTTCACTGTGTTTGTTTAGTATTAAATTATTGTAAACAAATCTAAAATATATATAGTTGGGTTAGGCTAAAATAAATTGTTCTTGTTATAAGAAGGTTAGGTAAGTTTTCTAAGATTCTTTTGGTGCAAAATTATAAATTTTTCCATTAACATTAATGAAAAAAATATATCTTTAAACGTATAAGAGAAAATTTCAGAAAGGACTTAATTTTAAATGAGTTCTTGCTAATTGACCAGTTTTACATATTCGGCACGACATGTATATATATATATATATATATATATATATATATATATATATATATATATATATATATATATATATATATATATATATATATATATATATATATATATACATATATATATATATATATATATATATATATATATGTATATATATATATATATATATATATATATATATATATATATATATATATATATATATATATATATATATATATATATATATATAAATTGTGGGACCCATAGCCTCGGAGAAGTTGATAAAAAAATCTTCAAGGAAGAATAATTGGTGGAAATCTTTAGCTTAAGTACTTTCACACTTCTCAGTGCGTCATCAGGAGCTGTGCAATGTTGCAAGGGAGCAACCAAAGCAGGGAGAGAGGTCTCAGAATAGTGTAGGTGTCACCGTCCACGGTTACCCTTAGACTGGGTTAGTGTTCGGTGCCAACCCCATCCTACCATCATCCCCCTTCCCCTCATATGGGGTAGGAGGGTTTCTGAGATGTCAAGTATGAAATTATAAGATATAAAATGTACCTCTGTATGTGTGCTCAAATTGTAATAAATAAATAAATAAATAAATAAAAAGCCAGCCCTAAGCTTCCTCTAATCGTTTATAACAGGTCGTGTGGTTTGAGAAAATAAGTTTCTCGTTAGATACTGTAAGCATGAATTGTTATTATCCTGTGTGACCTTTTCAAATAATGAAAGAAAGGAATACAATGTGCTCTTTGTCTGTTTAAATGTCCTGCTCTGAGGTACTCGAATGTTCTACCCATGTACTCAGAAGTATCTCTTCCTAAATATTGTCTACTATTTTTCTCAGTGTCGGTTAATATGTCATACATGGGGATCTTCTATGCCTATCCGATAATATTTCTATGATCTAAATTGTACTAATACCCTTTAACCTCTCCTTACTTTATCTCGTTATCTTGTGTACTTGTCACTGTATAGTACATTAACAGCTACAGGCTTTATGTAACCATCACAACTGACGAAGACTGAAGTTTAGGTACGTAGACACTGGACGGGCGTCACCAATCCATCAACCCACCTGGCATAATGAACAATCCTGTGATTTTGTATAACGTTGTTGTTTAAGATTGTGTACAATGGACTCTACTAAATAATTATCGAGCTTTTATAACCCATCATTTGATAAATACCTTAAAGCATTATTGAAAGGGAATGATGAATTAATTAAACATCTGTCGGGTAGGTCAGCAACTCTACCATATCTATATGGGGTAGTCAAAACCCATAAGCCAGGATACCAAGCCCGTCCCATTATTAGTCCAGTAGGCTCAGTAGCATATAATCTATCTAAATGGTTGGTTAAACTTCTAACTCCCTGGTTGGTAAGATCTCAGACGCACATATTTAAAATAATGTTGACCTCACTGAGAGGCTCCAGAAATTACATGTCTCTCATGACTTTTCTTTAGTGAGCTTTGATGTCACAGCTCTGTTCACAAAAGTCCCTGTCCCTGACTTGCTTTTGTACCTCGAAGAGGAACTAGAAAACTTCCCCATGCCCTTCCCCACGAAAACAATAACTGAATTGATAAAACTTTGTGTTACTAATTGCAAATTCGTGTTTGAAGGGAAATTCTATGCTTAAAAACAAGGCATGGCAATGGGAAATCCCCTTAGCCCCTTACTCAATAACCTGTATATGGAATTTTGTGAGACCAGACTTCTTAAGGACAATCTCCCAGATGAAGCTAGTTGGTTCAGATACGTAGATGATGTTCTCTGCTTGTTGCCTAACGATCACAACATTGATGAGTTCCTTCCCAGACTCACTGGCTTAGTACCTTCCATTAAGTTCACCACAGAACATGAAATAAGTAATACTTTGCCGTTCCTATTTGTTTTAATCCAGCGGGTCGATAGAAAATTCAAATTCACAGTATATAGGAAGTCCACCAATGTGTCGTCATACATTCACTACTATTTCCAACCACGAAACCAGGGTAAAAAGGAATGTGTTCCTCACAATGTTCTTGAGAGCATTGCACATCTGCAGTCCAGAGTACCTAGAGGACGAAATCAGCAAGATATTCAACATAGCCACAAAACTAAGATACTTAAGGATTTCGTCGAGAAGGCATTAATGTCAGCAAAAAAAAAGACTTTCTACAGGACTGAACCTAAAGAAGTGATGGGCAGGAAAAATGTACTAGTTTTACCATACAATGAGAATCTGGCTTGCCTGCGTGAGGCGTTAAAAAATATCAATACAAACCTGGCTTTCAAAAACACGGGGACAGTGAAACAAAGGCTGATTAAAAACATCCTCCAACAAAGTTGGTGGGGTTTACAAGGTCCCATGTACTCAGTGTCCTCCCTCATATATCGGTCAAACAGGTAAGTTTCTGGAAACCAGAATTGCTCAGCATAAATACTCAGTCAGGACAGGGCAGGAGTCGAATGCTATCTTTAACCAGGTTAGTGCATGTAATCACCCACCGGGGTAGGATGCTGCCCAGATTATAGTACCAAACAGTTCTGTCATGGAAAGAAACATAATTGAATCTTCCCTCTTGAAACATGAGAGGAATACAGTATACAACTCAAATTATGGGTTATACAAGCTCGATAATTATTTAGTAGAGTCCATTGTACACAATCTTAAACAACGATGTTATACAAAATCACAGGATTGTTGATTATGCCAGGTGGGTTGATGGATTGGTGACGCCCGTCCAATGTCTACGTACCTAAACTTCAATCTTCGTCAGTTGTGATGGTTACATAATGCGTGTAGCTGTTAATGTACCATACAGTGACAAGCACAAAAGATAACGAGATAAAGTAAGGAGAGGTTAAAGGGTATTAGTACAATTTAGATCATAGAAATATTATCGGATAGGCATAGAAGATCCCCATGTATGACATATTAACCGACACTGAGAAAAATAGTAGACAATATTTAGGAAGAGATACTTCTGAGTACATGGGTAGAACATTCGAGCACCTCAGAGCAGGACATTTAAACAGACAAAGAGCACATTGTATTCCTTTCTTTCATTATTTGAAAAGGTCACACAGGATAATAACAATTCATGTTTACAGTATCTAACGAGAAACTTATTTTCTCAAACCACATGACCTGTTATAAACGATTAGAGAAAGCTTAGGGCTGGCTTTTTATATCTTATAATTTCATACTTGACATCTCAGAAACCCTCCTACCCCATATGAGGGGAAGGGGGATGATGGTAGGGTGGGGTTGGCACCGAACACTAACCCAGTCTAAGGGTAACCGTGGACGGTGACACCTACACTATTCTGAGACCTCTCTCCCTGCTTTGGTTGCTCCCTTGCAACATTGCACAGCTCCTGATGTGGCACTGAGAAGTGTGAAAGTACTTGAGCTGAAGATTTCCACCCCCGTGGCTTGTTCTGCATATATATATATATATATATATATATATATATATATATATATATATATATATATATATATATATATATATATATATATATATATATATACTAATCAGTATATTTTCTAGTCTTTCCATTTTTTCTTTGTAACATAATTAATTATACGTTAAAGAGAAAATAAATTAAATCATTTGTGCATAAATAATAATAATAATAATAATAATAATAATAATAATAATAATAATAATAATAATAATAATAATAATAATAATAATAATTAATAATAATAATAAAATAATAATAATATTTAATAATAATGTTAATAATAATAAGAAAAATGATAATATAATAATAAGAAAAATAATAATAATAATAATAATAATAATAATAATAATAATAATAATAATAATAATAATAATAATAATATTATTATTATTATTATTATTATTATTAAAGATAATAATAATAATAATAATAATAATAATAATAATAATAATAATAATAATAATAATAATAATTAATAATAATAATAATAAAATAATAATAATATTTAATAATAATGTTAATAATAATAAGAAAAATGATAATATAATAATAAGAAAAATACTAATAATAATAATAATAATAATAATAATAATAATAATATTATTATTATTATTATTATTATTATTATTATTATTATTATTATTATTATTATTATTATTATTATTATTAAATAATATTATTAATAAGAAGAAAATAATAATAATAATAATAATAATAATAATAATAATAATAATAATAATAATAATAATAATAATAATAATAATAATAATAATAATAATAATCTTCCTCCATATAAATATATATAGGAAGGAATACCTGTGATAGCCAGTTTATTGCGACACTGCTCTCCCGATCCTCACCAGCCTAGAGGTAAGAGCCAGACTGATAACAACATAGCAGAATATATATATATATATATATTAAGTCTTCTTCTTACGTAATATTATTCTTGGTAGCTCAAATGTTATATATCGAGATTAAAGTGAGCCGTGAGGGGATTGTGGGAAGGGCAGGTGGAGGGGAAAGGTATTTCTGGATGATTTGGATGTGTCGCGGTTGAGGAAATCTGGTTGAAGTGACTGGTTACCGTAGGCTAGACGGTGGTGGTCAAGGGATTGGATGGGATGGGATGGGGGTGGTGGGAAATGATCGGTTAGGGAAGGATAGAAGTTCAAGGCTAGGTGGTGTCTACGTCCGGTGAGGGTTGTGGATGTAACTTACGGTACATGAGCAGGTTCACCTTCACATCTCTTTACTCCTGACTTACTGTACACGGGAACCCTCCTGCAGCAGCAGCAGCAGCAGCAGCAGCAGCAGCAGGGAGAAGAAGAAAAGAGAAAGAAGAAGAAGAAGAAGAAGAAGAAGAAGAAGAAGAAGAAGAAGAAGAAGAAGAAGAAGAAGAAGAAGAAGAAGAAGAAGAAGAAGAAGAAGAAGAAGAAGAAGAAAGAACAAACATTTAAATTAATTAAATGTTAATCACTTCACTCGTTTTGGGATATTAGCAGTTTGGAGGGATATGTTGTGTATCTTTATATGTGTATGCTTCTAAACTGTTGTGTTCTGAGCACCTCTGCCAAAACAGTGATAATGTGTGAGTGTGGTGAAAGTGTTAAATGATGATGAAAGTATTTTCTTTTTGGGTCACCCTGCCTCGGTGGGAGACGGCCAACTTGTTAAAATATATATATATATATATATATATATATATATATATATATATATATATATATATATATATATATATATATATATATATATATATATATATATATATATATATATATATATATATATATATAGATATATATATATATATATATATATATAGATGTATATATATATATATATATATATATATATATATATATATATATATATATATATATATATATATAGAGAGAGAGAGAGAGAGAGAGAGAGAGAGAGAGAGAGAGAGAGAGCTGATCTACTCTAACAATATTAAAATATAAAATAACGTGAAAGGCCAGACTGGGAGAAGGGATGCTGCTCACATAGTAAGATGTAATCAGGCTCGAGTGCAGGAAGATTAATATTATTTCTCTCGCGGAAGCTTCCGCGCATGTTCCTGATACAGTCGTATGAAGTTCTAAACCCGTGTGAGGGGGCAGTCTGAGCAAGGAGTGGTGGAGGCTCCAGCTTGTGGGTTTAACTTACGGTCAAGTGTGGCAATGGTGTTTAGGTTGGTTTAGCGCACGTTAATTCCGGATTTGTTTTGGTTTAAGGGGTCGAATTTAGCAACATTGTGTTTATACTTGGGTTTCAGGACAGCTTGCTACCTTCTTGAAGGCTAGTTTGATAAAAAAAAAGTGCTTGGAACGCTGCTTAGAAAGTGTCTAGGTTAGCTTAGGACGTGTTAGGAATGTGCTTAGATAAGCTTAAAGCCATGCTAGGAATGTGTCTTGCTTAGCTAAGGACGTGTTTAGAATGTGTCTAGGTTACCTAAAGAAGTACTATGAACGTGTCTAGGTTATCTAAGGTTATCTTAATTGGCGCTAGGAGCGCGTCCAGGTTAGCTTAGGAGGTGCTGAGAGCCTGTCCAGGTTAGCTAAGGAGGTGCTAGGAACGCGTCCAGGTTAGCTAAAGGTGCTAGGAACGCGTCCAGGTTAGCTAAAGGTGCTAGGAACGCGTCCAGGTTAGTTAAGGAGTTGTTTGGAACCTGTCCAGTTTAGCTAAGGTGATAGGAATGAATCTAAATGGCTTTCGTCTCGCTAGTTTCGACTAGAACTCAATAATACACCGAGCAAGTGAACAGCAGTTTCAATTAAGCAGGAGGCACTTGGTTTCATGCTCTTTTCCAGATAAATCACGAGGCACCGACTGAACCCTTCCTGAGGCGGCTACCCAGTAAACATGTGTTTATCCAGATTCATTGTACTGGTTACGAGAGAGTCTTGAGATGCTGCATCTCAGTCAATGTGCTAAAGTTATTCACCCCATCCTCTGACGGGTAGGAAAAAAAGATTGAATCTTCCGGGAATTCGTTATCAGCTTTTCCACGCGGTGGATATAAAAAAAATGTGACAAGAGAAAAGGGTATGTTAAAAAAGGTGGGAGATAAGAGAAAGTGTCCACACAACTTGAAGACAGAGGAAGCCATGTCAACTACTGAAGTTAAAATAGTTTATTATACCATAGCAATAAGGTAGTCAACATGTGCTTATATCACACAAGATTTACTTATGATTACCCTATCATAACACTGCAGGGTAATCCATAACACAGTTATTCCTGAAGGTAGATGCGTCATCACATTAGCAAAAAAATAAACAGTTTACGATAAGAGAGGGGAAAAAAAGCAAACCAAAACAGTCATTTACGCACTCAGAGTACTAAAAAAAAACTACGAGACCTTTGAGACATCATTGCAAGAGAGGGAAAAAAGCGACCATAACCCCCTCTAGACGTCTAGAAAGGATAAAAAAAAGAGTTTGTGTTGCACATGAGGTAGATGAAGGGTGAAGATGACCAGGGGGAAGGAGGCAGGCCAGCAACCATGCAGACTTTATGCAACACATGACGTACTCCAGCAGTCACCACAACACTTAATGACGTTGTGGGTCCCACACACACACACACACACACACACACACACACACACACACACACACACACCAATGGTGATCTTCACCTGGGATCTGACGTCCACGTAATTACCTTCTCGACCTACCTGGTTGACAGTCATGCACTCGCACACTCCGTGTCGACTAGAGAATACATTAAGACTACGTACGAGGGTAGGGAAAAAAATATGTCAGACGTTGACACAACAATAGATCTGTGTGAGGGAATGTCACGGTGGGTCACGTGGGCAAACATGAGGATGACGGGTGGTCACTATACTGTACCGTACTGTTGTTGTTGGTGGTGCTGTTGTTGTTGGTGGTGCTGTTGTTGTTGGTGGTGCTGTTGTTGGTGGTGCTGTTGTTGGTGGTGGTGCTGTTGTTGGTGGTGGTGCTGTTGTTGTTGGTGGTGCTGTTGTTGGTGGTGGTGTTGTTGTTGGTGGTAGTGCTGTTGTTGTTGGTGGTGCTGTTGTTGGTGGTGGTGCTGTTGTTGGTGGTGGTGCTGTTGTTGGTGGTGGTGCTGTTGTTGGTGGTGGTGCTGTTGTTGGTGGTGGTGTTGTTGTTGGTGGTAGTGCTGTTGTTGTTGGTGGTGCTGTTGTTGGTGGTGGTGTTGTTGTTGGTGGTAGTGCTGTTGTTGTTGGTGGTGTTGTTGTTGGTGGTGGTGTTGTTGTTGGTGGTGGTGCTGTTGTTGGTGGTGGTGTTGTTGTTGGTGGTGGTGTTGTTGTTGGTGTTAGTGATGTTGTTGTTGGTGGTGCTGTTGTTGGTGGTGGTGCTGTTGTTGGTGGTTGTGCTGTTGTTGGTGGTGGTGCTGTTGTTGGTGGTGGTGTTGTTGTTGGTGGTAGTGCTGTTGTTGTTGGTGGTGCTGTTGTTGGTGGTGGTGTTGTTGTTGGTGGTAGTGCTGTTGTTGTTGGTGGTGTTGTTGTTGGTGGTGGTGTTGTTGTTGGTGGTAGTGCTGTTGTTGTTGGTGGTGCTGTTGTTGGTGGTGGTGCTGTTGTTGGTGGTGCTGTTGCTGTTGGTGGTGGTGTTGTTGTTGGTGGTGTTGTTGGTGGTGGTGGTGGTGTTGTTGTTGGTGGTGCTGTTGGTGGTGGTGGTGCTGTTGTTGGTGGTGGTGCTGTTGTTGGTGGTGGTGTTGTTGTTGGTGGTAGTGCTGTTGTTGTTGGTGGTGGTGTTGTTGTTGGTGGTGCTGTTGTTGGTGGTGGTGCTGTTGGTGGTGGTGGTGCTGTTGTTGGTGGTGGTGCTGTTGTTGGTGGTGGTGCTGTTGGTGGTGGTGGTGCTGTTGTTGGTGGTGGTGCTGTTATTGGTGGTGGTGCTGTTGTTGGTGGTGGTGCTGTTGCTGGTGGTGGTGCTGTTGTTGGTAGTGGTGCTGTTGCTGTTGGTGGTGGTGTTGTTGTTGGTGGTGCTGTTGTTGGTGGTGGTGCTGTTGTTGGTGGTGGTGGTGCTGTTGTTGTTGGTGGTGCTGTTGTAGTTGTTGGATGTGGTGCTGTTGTTGTTGGTGGTGCTGTTGTTGATGGTGATGCTGTTGTTGTTGTTAGAGGTGGTGATGCAGTTGTTGGTGGGGGTGCCGTTGTTGGTGGTGGTGCTGTTGTTGGTGGTGGTGCTGTTGTTGTTGGTGGTGCTGTTGTTGTTGGTGGTGCTGTTGTTGGTGGTGCTGTTGTTGTTGGTGGTGCTGTTGTTGGTGGTGGTGCTGTTGTTGGTGGTGGTGCTGTTGTTGTTGGTGGTGCTGTTGGTGGTGGTGATGCTGTTGTTGGTAGTGGTGCTGTTGTTGTTGTTGGTGGTGTTGTTGTTGGTGGTGGTGCTGTTGTTGGTGGTGGTGCTGTTGTTGTTGGTGGTGCCGTTGTTGTTGGTGGTGCTGTTGTTGGTGGTGGTGCTGTTGTTGGTGCTGGTGCTGTTGTTGGTGCTGTTGTTGGTGCTGGTGCTGTTGTTGGTGCTGGTGCTGTTGTTGGTGTTGGTGCTGTTGTTGGTGTTGGTGCTGTTGTTGGTGCTGGTGCTGTTGTTGGTGCTGGTGCTGGTGCTGTTGTTGGTGCTGGTGCTGTTGTTGGTGTTGGTGCTGTTGCTGGTGCTGTTGTTGGTGCTGGTGCTGTTGCTTGTGCTGGTGCTGTTGTTGGTGCTGGTGCTGTTGTTGGTGGTAGTGTTACTGTAACTAGTGGTTTTGTTGGTGGTGGTGGTAGCTGGTACAATTCACAACCAGCACACAATACCCTGGCTGGTACAATTCACAACTATCACACGATACCGTGAGTAACAAATCACGACCATCACACAATACCGTGGCTGGTACAATTCACAACAAACAATACCATGCCTGGTACAATTCGCAATATACAATACCATGGCTTGTACAATTCACAATATACAATACCGTGGCTGGTACAATTCACAATATACAATACCGTGGCTGGTACAATTCACAACATACAATACCGTGGCTGGTAAAATTCACAATATACAATACCGTGGCTGGTACAATTCACAACATACAATACTGTGGCTGGTACAATTCACAGTATACAATACCGTGGCTGGTACAATTCACAACATACAATACCGTGGCTGGTACAATTCACAACATACAATACCGTGGCTGGTACAATTCACAACTAAGGCTCAAGATGTACTTGACAACTGAGAGATGTTAGGATCCTAGCTGCTTGACAGGAGTCAAGAGCTGTGC
Organism: Cherax quadricarinatus; assembly: GCF_038502225.1. NCBI lineage: Eukaryota > Metazoa > Arthropoda > Malacostraca > Decapoda > Parastacidae > Cherax > Cherax quadricarinatus. The sequence continues at coordinate 449,114 of NC_091350.1, forward strand.
CAAACGGCGGCCAAATTTAATCTCCAATATCTAAGTTAGTTATAAGCATTATCCTTGTATTGTGTTGATAAAGCCACTGGTGGGCGAAACGTCTACAAATAAAGATACCCAGATGTTGTACATGTGTCTATTTCTCATCTTGTCGGTATTGTATACTATCCATGTACAGTGTAAACCGTACAAGTGGAGGCACAGTCATATCTCACTGTCCTTCAACTCTCATTTCTTCCTGTGTACACTCTCGTCCCCTACAACGTCTTCAAGGTTCTCCACCTCACTTTTGACAGTATTT
>NC_091350.1:454405-466114 GCF_038502225.1 Cherax quadricarinatus
AGACATGACATCTCCACTGCCTCCAGCCTTCTCCTCGCTGCAACATTCATCACCCATGCTTCACACCCATATAAGAGCGTTGGTAAAACTATACTCTCATACATTCCCCTCTTTGCCTCCAAGGACAAAGTTCTTTGTCTCCACAGACTCCTAAGTGCACCACTCACCCTTTTCCCCTCATCAATTCTATGATTCACCTCATCTTTCATAGACCCATCCGCTGACACGTCCACTCCCAAATATCTGAATACATTCACCTCCTCCATACTCTCTCCCTCCAATCTGATATCCAATCTTTCATCACCTAATCTTTTTGTTATCCTCATAACCTTACTCTTTCCTGTATTCACTTTTAATTTTCTTCTTTTGCACACCCTACCAAATTCATCCACCAATCTCTGCAACTTCTCTTCAGTATCTCCCAAGAGCACAGTGTCATCAGCAAAGAGCAACTGTGACAACTCCCACTTTCTGTGTGATTCTTTATCTTTTAACTCTACGCCTCTTGCCAAGACCCTCGCATTTACTTCTCTTACAACCCCATCTATAAATATATTAAACAACCAGGGTGACATCACACATCCTTGTCTAAGGCCTACTTTTACTGGGAAATAATCTCCCTCTTTCCTACATACTCTAACTTGAGCCTCGTAAAAACTCTTCACTGCTTTCAGTAACCTACCTCCTACACCATACACCTGCAACATCTGCCACATTGCCCCCCTATCCACCCTGTCATACGCCTTTTCCAAATCCATAAATGCCACAAATTATAATTATAATTATTATTATTATTATTATTATTATTATTATTATTATAATTATAATAATAATAATAATAATAATAATAATAATAATAATAATAATAATAATAATTATTATTATTATTATTATTATTATTATTATTATTATTATTATTATTATTATTATTATGATGATGATGATGATTATTATCCAAGAACTGGAGATGAATAAAAGCATTTAACAGTTTCAGCTTAATAGGCAGAGAAGGGAAGACCCATTAAGACTCTGTCTTCCACCCTTCCTCCTCCCAAAATCAAAAATTGGTACGTACAAATCAGTGAGATTAAATAGGTGAGCAGAGGCACCGCAACAACACCTGGAGTCACAACACACACAGTCAGCAGCAGGACTCGGCCATTCTTTCCTCTATAAAACACAACATTCACTGTCAACAACACAACGTGCCTGTTAGTTTTTCCAGCACACTTTCCTCCTGAGTCCGCAATCGATGTTCATTACGTTTCGCGCCACAGTCAGATCTACAAGTTAGAGAGGAAATTTTTGACAACGTTTCCGTCCATGGTATACAATATCGACAAAATGAAAAATTAGGAACATATGCAACTTCTAGGTATTTGTATTTGTAGACGTTTCGCCATCCAGACTGTAGAAACGTCTGCAAATAAACATACCTAGATGTTACACATGTGTCGAATTCTTCACTATAACATACAAGACGGATCGAAATGCAATGTGAAATTCCCATTCAAAAACTGTTAGTTGTGAATTGTTGTAGCCACGGTATTGCGATGTTCTCGTCCGAGTTATAGTTTTTATGCGTTATGTTCGTCAAATAGACGTTAGGAAACAAACGTGATATATCACTTTCTCCTGTAAGTCGCCTTTTTACTGCATGTGTCATTAAGATATTGGTATAAAATCTCAATAACATGTGGGATTAGACACATGTGTAACACCTGAGAATCTTTATCGAAGATGCCTTCAACAAAGGCACACAGGTGTTGCACACCTGTCTGACTCCTCGCGTTATTGAGCGAATTAATCCTCATCGCCTTTTCTTTTAAAAGGGGATAACAGTGACGCTCTTTTCTTAGTGTAAACTTTTCCCAAAGATAAGTTTATTTTCTTTCAGATGTGGTGGCCAGGTGCAGGCTTGGTTACAAGTACTTCTGGTAGTTTGTCAAACACACAGATTATCAAGCCAAATGCAAAGTATGTGGCCAACTTTATGGTCGCTATCTTATAATAACATTATAATAACCTAGGTGACGTGTTAAGATATCCTATTAATGAAAATAAGATACCAGATATATTAAGTAAATTTCCTAAATTTGCTTGTAACAGATAAGTGAACTGTAGATATAAATCCATATGTATTCTTGTTAACCCTTTTGGGACCTAGTTCCGTTCCTAGGCCTTTTGTGTATCCATATGCTCTTGCGCTACCGTCCACAGGATGGATATGGGATGCGCAATAAACTAGCCACCTCGGTGGCAAAAGTCTAAATCTAAACGTTGCCAGGATTTCCTCATATCACTAGTATTAATTTCTGGAAATCAAACTTCAGTGTTCCAAGGAAAGGTAACTGCCAGGTTATAGTAACTCTGTCAGACACTGCAACACAATGGTATCTTGGTACCGAACAGAAAACAACTTGGACAACTTCCTCTAGTGAGAATGGCTGGATTTGAGAGGGACATGACCTCCCAACGGCTACATTCTTACCTCTACTAGTGGCCATCTCACCTCTTGGCGGTATATAAGGCCCCATCCTGTCACTTCAACTCCATATTGTTTCAGACTATGGAACAAGAGGGACTGACCACCTCAAAACTTCAAGGGTGATGGATTGATTACATCGTCTTCAAATCTCTTCTGCTTCTATCAACTTTTCTGTACTCGACTGAAGAAGCCTACTGTGTAGGCGAAACGTTTCGAAATAAGGATACCTAACTGTTGCATATGTGCCTTACCTAACATCGTAGGGAAATGTTAGATCATATCCTCATCTCCCTGATTCCAGCCCAGGCTGATACATTTCATTACCTCATGTATGGAACCTGTCATATGTGATGCATTGACACAAAAACAAAACTAGCTCTTGTCCCCACTAGTTAACTATCATAGCATAGTGTAGCTCCACATTACGAGTGTTCCCACTATGTGACTATCATTAATGTAATCAATATGTAAATAAATGAGAGAGAGATAGAAAGATAAAAAGAAGAAATTCACTGCATTACCAGAGGTATGCCTTCACTGTTGCTAGAGTAAGATGCAAGCAGCAGCAGCAACAGCTGCAGACACATCAGCGGTGTGTAAATAGCCTGCGTACCCCACTGGTCATGACAACACTAACCTGAACCATACCACAAATACCTCACATCTCAGCCTCACCCCCTGGCTACCTCCATCTGGGTACACAACAGACGGGCGAGTCGCGGACCAGACTGCATATTAGAGGCTACACAAGAACATAAGAAAGGAAGAACACTGCAACAGGCTTACTGGCCCATACTAGGCAGGTCCTTCTCAAACCCAAGCAATAAGCTTTGATAACCCTATTAACTGAATTATCCACATGGTGAAATACAATATTTCCTGGTGGGTCTTGGTGGAATTAGATTTAGAATTTAGAATTAACTGCTCTAAATTACACTTCACATGAAATGTAACAAATGTCTTAATTTTTTCCATATCTTCATTTTCTTTTTTTTTTTAGGTTTTCTCAGCATTTTTCGGTCTCTTTCTCGATCATATGCCTCTTAAGATTCCCCCCTCAACATTTCCCAGTCAACATTTCCATAAACATTTCCCCTCTCAACATCTCCCCTCAACATTCAAGCTCCTGACCTAACCCAAGACAGTGAAAACATCTCCCACCCTCCACCAAAACGCCTCCATCAATTCCTCCCTAGTTCACCACACCTCCATCAATTCCTCCCTAGTTCACCACACCTCCATCAATTCCTCCCTAGTTCACCACACCTCCATCAATTCCTCCCAAGTTCACCACACCTCCATCAATTCCTCCCTAGTTCACCACACCTCCATCAATTCCTCCCAAGTTCACCACACCTCCATCAATTCCTCCCTAGTTCACCACACCTCCATCAATTCCTCCCAAGTTCACCACACCTCCATCAATTCCTCCCAAGTTCACCACACCTCCATCAATTCCTCCCAAGTTCACCACACCTCCATCAATTCCTCCCAAGTTCACCACGCCTCCATCAATTCCTCCCAAGTTCACCACACCTCCATCAATTCCTCCCTAGTTCACCACACCTCCATCAATTCCTCCCTAGTTCACCACACCTCCATCAATTCCTCCCTAGTTCACCACACCTCCATCAATTCCTCCCAAGTTCACCACACCTCCATCAATTCCTCCCAAGTTCACCACACCTCCATCAATTCCTCCCAAGTTCACCACACCTCCATCAATTCCTCCCAAGTTCACCACGCCTCCATCAATTCCTCCCAAGTTCACCACACCTCCATCAATTCCTCCCTAGTTCACCACACCTCCATCAATTCCTCCCTAGTTCACCACACCTCCATCAATTCCTCCCTAGTTCACCACACCTCCATCAATTCCTCCCTAGTTCACCACACCTCCATCAATTCCTCCCAAGTTCACCACACCTCCATCAATTCCTCCCTAGTTCACCACACCTCCATCAATTCCTCCCTAGTTCACCACACCTCCATCAATTCCTCCCAAGTTCACCACACCTCCATCAATTCCTCCCAAGTTCACCACACCTCCATCAGTTCCTCCCTAGTTCACCACACCTCCATCAATTCCTCCCAAGCTCACCACACCTCCATCAATTCCTCCCTAGTTCACCACACCTCCATCAATTCCTCCCAAGTTCACCACACCTCCATCAATTCCTCCCTAGTTCACCACACCTCCATCAATTCCTCCCAAGCTCACCACACCTCCATCAATTCCTCCCTAGTTCACCACACCTCCATCAATTCCTCCCAAGTTCACCACACCTCCATCAATTCCTCCCAAGTTCACCACACCTCCATCAATTCCTCCCTAGTTCACCACACCTCCATCAATTCCTCCCTAGTTCACCACACCTCCATCAATTCCTCCCTAGTTCACCACACCTCCATCAATTCCTCCCAAGTTCACCACACCTCCATCAATTCCTCCCAAGTTCACCACACCTCCATCAATTCCTCCCTAGTTCACCACACCTCCATCAATTCCTCCCAAGTTCACCACACCTCCATCAATTCCTCCCTAGTTCACCACACCTCCATCAATTCCTCCCAAGTTCACCACACCTCCATCAATTCCTCCCTAGTTCACCACACCTCCATCAATTCCTCCCAAGCTCACCACACCTCCATCAATTCCTCCCTAGTTCACCACACCTCCATCAATTCCTCCCAAGTTCACCACACCTCCATCAATTCCTCCCAAGTTCACCACACCTCCATCAATTCCTCCCTAGTTCACCACACCTCCATCAATTCTCCCCAGTTAACCTACATTATTTCTCCCCCGACGACACCCCACAACAGCTATCAATTCCCCACCTTCCTCATTCCATCTATCGCCCAGTTGATGCGGATTGAGATCGATGTTCCACGAACACAAGAACTCACCTTCTGAGGCTTCGAATTTACTCTTCCTGCATTCCCCATGTTACCTTACCTCGTAGACCCCTGCGAGTTTAGAGCATTTCCCCTGATGACAACAACAATATAAACAATAATAATAATGATAGCAATAACAATAATAATAATAATAATAATAATAATAATAATAATAATAATAATAATAATAATAATAATAATAATAATAATAATAATAATATTAATAATAATAATAATAACAACAACAGCAAAAATAATAATAATAATAATAATAATAATAATAATAATAATAATAATAATAATAATAATAATAATAATAATAATAATAATAATAATAACAATAATAATAATAATAATAATAATAATAATAATAATAATTAAAATAGTAGTAGTAGTAATAATAATAATTATAATGAAAATAATTATAATAATACAACGACAATAATAATAATAATAATAATAATAATAATAATAATAATAATAATAATAATAATAATAATAATAATAATAATAATAATAATAATAATAATAATAATAAACGTTAAATTATACACTTAGGAAATAGAGCCAGTTAATTATTTTTCATTTATTGATAACTGAAGTACAGTCTGTTAGCAATTTCAATTAGTGTTATTTGAGGCTGGCCTAGTAGGTCACATGTGTTAGTTAATTACATCACACTGCCGCAAGCGGTGTGGGAATGGTCGCATGCGGTGTGGGAATGGTCGCATGCGGTGTGGGAATGGTCGCATGCGGTGTAGGAATGGTCGCATGCGGTGTGGGAATGGTCGCATGCGGTGTGGGAATGGTCGCATGTCTTACAGGATGCTGTTTGAATCTTGGATTCAGGTGTCAGCTGAGGCAAGATTCCTATTCTAATTATATATATATATATATATATATATATATATATATATATATATATATATATATATATATATATATATATATATATATATATATATATATATATATATATATATATACATATATATATATATATATATATATGTATATATATATATATATATATATATATATATATATATATATATATATATATATATATATATATATATATATATATATATATATATATATATATATATATATATATATATATATGCAAAACAACCACTCTTAAAGAATAGAGAAATTCCAAGCGCTTTCGTGACTACTCACATTATCAAGGAACTATGAAAGTAAAGCATCCAAGGAAGCTATATAAGGGGTCTGGCCAACACCTCACTATCAGATCCCACAACGGTTAAACACCTGACGAGCGCCGGCCCAACTGGACAGGTCCTTTGCACAACTCACCAACAAACTATTCTACCCAAGAAAATTTAAAAATTATTATTTGTCAAGTGTATTATTAAATTCTTCCCAAATTCTATTAATTATAAATGGATCTAATTTATATAAACCAAAGGAAATATTCATATTATTGTCAAAACTGCTTTTTATGAAACAAGATTTAATTATATTCCTGTCGATCATGGACTTGCTTGATGCTACTTTCTCAACTTTTTGAAAATCAATTGGATGGTTAAAATCTCTTACATGAATAAATAGAGCATTGGAATCTTGTCCAGTTCTAATGCTATATTTATGTTGTTTTAATCTTAGTTCGAGATTTTTACCAGTTTGACCGTAATAAACTTTATCGCAAATTTTACAAGGAATCTTATGGGAAGGCGTAAGGAGAGGAGGAGTATGAGGTAATCAGTCCCTCAGCCTGGAGTCGATGTGTTCAGTCCATCAATCTTGTAGAATGTCCATGGTCTACAAGATTGATGGACTGAACACATCGACTCCAGGCTGAGGGACTGATTACCTCATACTCCTCCTCTCCTTACGCCTTCCTCATTGTATTGGACTGATGAAGCCACTGTGTGGCGAAACGTTTCCTGAATAAAGATTCCCATATGCTGCATAAGTGTCTCAATCTTCAACTTGTCGGTTTTTCAAACCATTCATCACAAAGGAATCTTATAGACACATCCATCAGCATTTTGGGGGGAATTCTTTATCAAAAGTTTTTTTACTGTATCAAGATTTTTGAATACAACTTTAATATTAAAAGTCTTAAGAAGAGAAGGCATATCAACCAAGTTTTCTTGGTAAGGAAGTAATATCAAAACTAACCATGTTAAAATCATTCAAGTCAGTCAAGGAGCTTAATTTATCAACCAAGTCTATGTTGTTTTTAACATTAAAGTTAGAAATTTTGCCAACAATAGGGCTCAAAATATCAACAAGCCATTTGGATAATTTCCATAGGGTCAGTTTCATATAAATTATCCAAATGGCTTGTTGATATTTTGAGCCCTATTGTTGGCAAAATTTCTAACTTTAATGTTAAAAACAACATAGACTTGGTTGATAAATTAAGCTCCTTGACTGACTTAAATGATTTTAACATGGTTAGTTTTGATGTCACTTCCTTGTTTACGAAAGTTCCTGTTGATGATTTATTAAGTTTCTTATCTGAAGAACTCGTTAACTATGATTTACCATTTCCAGTTCCTACTATCATTAAACTTATTAAACTTTGCATTGTTGATGCAAAATTTGTATTTAATGATAAGTTTTACACTCAGAAGTTTGGTATGGCAATGGGAAATCCTCTTTCACCTGTTCTTAGTAACCTATACATGGAATTTTTTGAAACAAGGTTGCTTAACACAATCCTCCCTAATAGAGCTAAATGGTTCAGATATGTTGATGATATTTTGTGTCTTATGCCCAAAAATGTAGATATACACCATTTCCTTGGAAAATTAATAGCTTAGCCCATTCTATAAACTTTACTGTTGAGTTTAAAGAAAATAACTCATTGCCTTTTCCAGATGTTTTAATTATTAAGGGTAATAATGAATTCAAATTTAAAATTTACAGAAAACCTACAAATAACTGTTCCTATGTCCACTATTATTCCTCGCATCAAGATAGAGTCAAACTGTCTGTTTTCTCATCAATGTTTTTGAGAGCTTTACGAATTTGTAGTCCTGAGTTCATAGATGAGGAAATATCCAAAATTTATGAAATAGGTAATGATTTAAAATACCCAAGAAATGTAATTGATAAATCTTTTAAAGTTGCTAGAAATACTTTTTACAATCCAAAAAGGGACAACCAGCCTTATTCAACTAAAAATATGTTGATTCTCCCTTACTATGAAAACTTGGTTGATATGCCTTCTCTTCTTAAGACTTTTAATATTAAAGTTGTATTCAAAAATCTTGATACAGTAAAAAAAACTTTTGATAAAGAATTCCCCCCAAAATGCTGATGGATGTGTCTATAAGATTCCTTGTAAAATTTGCGATAAAGTTTATTACGGCCAAACTGGTAAAAATCTCGAACTAAGATTAAAACAACATAAATATAGCATTAGAACTGGACAAGATTCCAATGCTCTATTTATTCATGTAAGAGATTTTAACCATCCAATTGATTTTCAAAAAGTTGAGAAAGTAGTATCAAGCAAGTCCATGGTCGACAGGAATATAATTGAATCTTGTTTCATAAAAAGCAGTTTTGACAATAATATGAATATTTCCTTTGGTTTATATAAATTAGATCCATTTATAATTAATAGAATTTGGGAAGAATTTAATAATACACTGGACAAATAATAATTTTTAAGTTTTCTTGGGAAGAATAGTTTGTTGGTGAGTTGTGCAAAGGACCTGTCCATTTGGGCCGGCGCTCGTCAGGTGTTTAACCGTTGTGAGATCTGATAGTGAGGTGTTGGCCAGACCCCTTATATAGCTTCCTTGGATGCTTTACTTTCATAGTTCCTTGATAATGTGAGTAGTCACGAAAGCGCTTGGAATTTCTCTAATCTTTCAGAGTGGTTGTTTTGCATATTCTGAAATCACCTGTTTACTGTGATCTTATTGTATATATATATATATATATATATATATATATATATATATATATATATATATATATATATATATATATATATATATATATATATATATATATATATATATATATATATATATATATATATATATATATATATATATATATAAGAATATTGCTTATTCTAAGCTTGTGAAATATGTATAGAATCTTATGGCTAAATAGACATTAATCTCCTAGTTAGAAAAGAGAGAGAGAGATTCATCAAGGCTGAGGGACTGATCACCTTCAGCTAATTCTTTACGTCTTCTCTCGCCTCCAATATTAATTCTCTGTATTGGACTAATAAGGCCACTGGTTGGCGACGTCTCCATAATAACGAAGTGTTTCACACATGTGTTATTCATGTTGTCAGTCCAGTACAGGAAATAAATACATAAGACTGTGTAGAGGTGATCAGTCCTTCAGCCATGATGGGAAGTATTTAGTCCCTCAGATTTGATCAATCTGAAGCAGAAGCATCAAGACAGAGACTTGAATGCTGAAGCCAAAGATGTGCAGTAGTCAGAGAGAGCATCACAAGTGGGTGGGTTCCAGTGGTGGAAATATGTAGAAGAGTTCAGCCTGAGACAGGTAGGTAGAGGTGAGCAATGGAGTGGAAGATACTTACTGTATCGTCGTTACCAAGATTCCATAGTGTTACTGTGTCAGTCGTGTATCATCACAGTGATAGTTTGCACTGACGACGGTATTACATCCTGTCAGTGTAATGATCCCTTAGCTTAGGGAATGTATCTCTCTGTGTATATGGACGGAGAGATGTGTATCTATCAGTTTATATACGAGAGATGTATATGTGCTATTTGCAACCATTAAAATAAGAAATATTTTTAGACTTATTAGTAGGAAACACAAATCCAGAGTTCAGTAAGACTAAGATCTCGAAAATATCTCTCAAGGATACATGACTGAGGGGAGATAGTGAAGAATGTACTGAGAGAGGATGTAGGAACTCCACGAGGGGAAATTCTCAATCCCCCTTCCCCTTACTTACCTTTCTTCCCCTACACACACACACACACACACACACACACACACACACACACACACACACACACGAGCACATAAGTCCCGGAAATCTAAAACAATTACTATGTGACAAATTAAACACCTTTGTCGACTACAAACAAAACAATGCACCTCTTGCCTCGCTCACCTGATACAGTGACCTGTTTTCAGTCTGCCTTTTTTTTTGACCCATTTCCCTCGTGATGACCAAGGGAATTCCTCTTGCCTCCCCTCGTGACCTTATTCAAGTCAGCTTCCCGAGAAATCAAGCCGTAAGCCATTTGCCCACGGCTCGAACAGTCACGCTCTCCGGTGAACTTCCTGTCTCACAGCAGTATCACTAAGTAAATGAATATCTGCTCTCTCTCTCTGTCTCTGTCTGTCTCTCTCTCTCTCTCTCTCTCTCTCTCTCTCTCTCTCTCTCTCTCTCTCTCTCTCTCTCTCTCTCTCTCTCTCTCTCTCTCTCTCTCTCTCTCTCTCTCTCTCTCTCTCTCTCTTTCTCGCTCCACGTGAAGGTGATGCATTCACCAATGAGAATTTACCTGACGCAAGGTTTAAAGATTTGATGAGTCGCTCGATGTTGTGTTGGTTCAGCAGACAGCCAGCAGATGCTGAGCTCTGCTCAGGACGAAGGTTAGTCTGACATGCCACACCCGCAGTGTTCTTACCAAGTTGTCTTCTTCCTCTTCCTCCTTCTATGATTCCTTCTGGTTTTTCTTCATATTTCAATCATCATTTTTTGCCTTCTATTTCTTCTCTTCTTTTCGTACTCCTTTCCCCTTTCCCCCTGTTGTCGGCCTTATTCTCCTGTTCTCTCTGTCTTCGTTTTCTTCTTCCTTACCTGCTCTATCTTCTTTCATTTCTCCTCATCTTCCTGTTCTGTCTTCATCTCCTCCTCTTCTTGTTCTATCTTCCTCCCCTGCTCTTCCTGTTCCATCTTCTTCCCCTCTTCTTTCTGTTCTATCTTCTTCCCCTCATCTTCCACTTCTTCCCCTCATCTCATTAAAATGTTCCATCTTCTTCTCCTCATCATCCTACTCTATCTTCTCCTCCTCCTCCTCCTCCTGTTCCTCACTGTCCTACTCGCCTCACCTGACTGGAGAAAGTACCACACCCACACAAGCACAGATTCACACCATAACATCCTGGATCATCACAACCAGCCCAGCCACACCTCCCAGGGTCATCCTCGCCTCATCACCTGATGTGACCTGACCTTGCCTCATGACATACCTTATCATTCAGCAACTCAAAACCTACAGCTAGACGAAAACAACGCAAAAAAAAATAACGAATACACTCTGGTGATTTCGTTCGTTTACACAATCATCTTCAGAGGAAAAACACTCATTTTTACGAAAGAAAATAATATA
>NC_091350.1:466214-476214 GCF_038502225.1 Cherax quadricarinatus
CATTGGTTGTCCTTGATATTTTCATTGCAAGTCCTTGATATTTCCATTGGTGGTCCTTGATATTTCCATTGGTGGTCCTTGATATTTCCATTGGTGGTCCTTGATATTTCCATTGGTGGTCCTTGATATTTCCATTGGTGGTCCTTGATATTTCCATTGGTGGTCCTTGATATTTCTATTGGTGGTCCTTGGTATTTAGATTGGGGGTCCTTGATATTTCCACTGGAGGTCCTTGTGTGTCACTGAATGGACTTTCGTTTTAATTTCGTTCTAGTTAATTCTGAAGAGATTCAGGTCTGGCCACTGCATAACGGGGATATTGTTCTCTTACCACCATTTCTTGACTGGGTTTTGACGTGTGGTACGGGGCACTATCTGGCACAAAGTGTGTGTGGTGCCATGGATCTTGTGGAATATAGGGTAAATGTTCCTGGGCACACCATTGTTTATACTCCCTGCGAACGAATGTTGTGTCGTGTGCGCTCCCCATTTTAAATAACAAAAAAGAAAAAAAAAAGGCACAATACCGTGACTGGAACAATACACAGATAACCCGCACGTAGAAGAGAGGAACTTTCGACGGCGTTTCGGTCCGACTTATACCATTTACAAAGTCACACTGGCGGAGTCTGTGTCGTACAGTTAAACGTGCTATACACAAATAACTTATGATGACGTTTCTCTCCGACTTGGACCATTAACTAGAAACATTAACTAGACATGCTAATGATCCAAATCAGAGCGAAATATCGTCATAGAGTTTGCATAAATGGGGAGAAATCAGAGTGGGGAAGCGTCACGAGCGGTGTACCACAGGGGTCAGTGTTGTGCCCCTTGTTGTTCACAATCTACATAAACGACATAGATGAGGGAATAAATAGCAACATAAGCAAGTTTGCCGATGACACCAAAATAGGCCGTCCAGTTCATTCTGACGAGGACATTAGAACACTCCAGGAGGATTTGAATGGACTGATGCAGTGGTCGGAGAGGTGACAGATGCAGTTTAATATAGACAAATGCAAAGTTCTGAACACTGAACAAGAAAATAACCATGCCACATATAAACTGAATAATTAAGATCTTAATATTACTGATTGCGAAAAGGATTTAGGAGTTCTGGTTAGCAGTAATCTAAAACCAAGACAACAGTGCATTAGTGTTCGCAATAAAGCTAGCAATTCTTGGCTTCATATCTAGAAGTATAAATAATAGAAGTCCTCAGGTTGTTCTTCAACTCTATATATCCTTGGTTAGGCCTCATTTAGACTATGCTGCTCAGTTCTGGTCACCGTATTACAGAGTGGATATAAATGCTCTGGAAAACGTACAAAGGAGGACGACAATGTTGGTCCCATATATCAGAAATCTTCCCTATGAAGATAGACTGAGGCCCTGAATCTGCATTGGCTTAAGCCGGTAGGAGACTTCGACTTGCCTCGCATGGGCCAGTAGGCCTGTTGCAGTGTTCCTTCTTTCTTATGTTCTTATGTTTCACTTTCCTAAGTGCGGGTTACTTGGGTATTGTTCCAGTCACGGTGTCTAATAAGCTCACGCAAGCGTACGTGAGCTTGTTAATTAAGTTCGTGGAATTGTGTTTATTCTGCATGGAACTATGTTTTTTCTGCGTTGAACTGTGTTTATTCTGGCTGGAATTGTATTTATTCTGCGTAGAACTGTGTTTATTCTGCCTGGAATTGTATTTATTCTGCGTAGAACTGTGTTTATTCTGCCTTCAGTTGTATTTATTCTGCGTAGAACTGTGTTTATTCTGCCTGGAATTGTATTTATTCTGCGTAGAATTGTGTTTATTCTGCGTAGAATTGTGTTTAATTCTTGGCAGTTTTCTCAGGAAGTGTTTAAAACTGATTAATTCCTCTATATTTTAATACCAAGTTTAGGGTTTCCAGTGACTGATATTAGAAGCTGAAATCCCTTAGTCCCTGCCTAATATTAGGGCAGCCAAGAATAATTATTCAAGCTTCGTTTTACAGTATCCCTAAGAGTCGAAATAGTTTTCTTCACCTAACATAGGTATAGTTTAAAACCTTGTGTGGTGTTAAAAATTTGTGTGGTTGGGTGTGAGTTGGACCTGACTAGGTTGGGTCAGTAAATCTGATGCAGTGGTCATTGCTTCTTAAGTAGATGTGACTTGGTCTCGATTAGCTTAGGCCAGTAGGTGACTTGGAAATTATGCCTAACAAAGGCTCTGACGACATATTATACAAAAGAGAAACTGAGGAGATATGATCAAGGCATTAAAAATACTGGAGGGACGAAAACAAGAGACAACAAACGAAAATAAGATAAAAAAAAGCAATAAGGACAATAACGATACATTTTTTCACTGGAGAATACATACACAGTTTCAAGAGTACGTACGAGAGAACATCAAGGGGTAAGACTAATCAGGTTATGAGGCTTGACCCAGGAGCTGGAGCTCAGTACCCGCAAACACAAATAGGCAATCATAAACAAGCAGCGTAATTCCTCCCGTCACTGAACAAACAATAATAGAACACTAAAACACGGCACACACACACACACACACACACACACACACACATTCACACACATACACACACACACACACACACACACACACACACACACATACACACACATACACACACACACACACACACACATACACACACACACACACACACACACATACACACACACACACACACACACACACACACACACACACACATACACCCACCCACACACACACACACACACACATACACCCACCCACACACACACATACACACACATACACACACACACACACACACACACACATACACACACACACATACACACACACACACACACACACACACACACACATACAAACACACACACACACACACATACACACACACACACACACACACACACACACACACACACACACACACACACACACACACACACACACACACACACACACACACACACACACACACACACACATGAGGATGAGGATGAGGCAGGACTGCAAAGAGACCTGGACAGGCTGGACATGTGGTCCAGAAACTGGCTTCTCGAATTCAACCCTGCCAAATGCAAAGTCATTAAGATTGGGGAGGGCAAAGAAGACCGCAGACAGAGTATAGGCTAGGTGAATGAAGACTACAGACCTCACTCAGGGAGAAATACCTTGGGGTGACCATAACACCGAGCACATCACCGGAGGCACACATCAACCAAATAACTGCTGCAGCATACGGGCGCCTGGCAAACCTGAGAATAGCGTTCCGATACCTTAATAAGGAATCGATCAAGACACTGTACACTGTGTATGTTAGGCCCATACTGGAGTATGCAGCACCAGTCTGGAACCCACACCTGGTCAAGCACGTCAAGAAGTTAGAGAAAGTACAAAGGTTCGCAACAAGGCTAGTCCCAGAGCTCAGGGGAATGTCGTACGAGGAAAGGTTGAGGGAAATCGGACTGACGACACTGAAGGACAGAGGGGTCAGGGGAGACATGATAACGACATACAAGATACTGCGGGGAATAGACAAGGTGGACAGAGATAGAATGTTCCAGAGAGGGGACACAGAAACAAGGGGTCACAACTGGAAGCTGAAGACTCAGACGAGTCACAGGGACGTTAGGAAGTATTTCTTCAGTCATAGAGTCGTCAGGAAGTGGAATAGCCTAGCAAGTGAAGTAGTGGAGGCAGGAACCATACATAGTTTTAAGAAGAGGTATGACAAAACTCAGGAAGCACAGAGGGAGAGGACCTAGTAGCGATCAGTGAAGAGGCGGGGCCAGGAGCTGAGTATCGACCCCTGCAACCACAATTAGGTGAGTACACACACACACACACACACACACACACACACACACACACACACACACACACACACACACACACACACACAACATAAACACACTCTCACGAAAAAGAGAAAAACAGTCTGGCATAACAATGACGGCAAAAAAGGAACAAAAACAAAAACAAGAACAGCAACTTCAACAACAACAACAACATCAGCAACAACAACAACAAACAACAGCGCCGTCTCACACAGAACATAAAAGGCAGCCGAGAGACTTTCCTGACAATACCTCCTTGGTAATACATAACACTTATCAAATTCCTGGGCATCCAGCGGCCTTCTAGATTTCGTAAGCTTTTTCCTGGACGGCAAGCATGACAGGGCGATGTAGAGATACACCAGGAAATATTATCCATTCATGCTACCTGCTGTAGGAATGTGTGTGTGTGTGTGTGTGTATGTGTGTGTGTGTATGTGTGTGTGTGTGTGTGTGTGTGTGTGTGTGTGTGTGTGTGTGTGTGTGTGTGTGTGTGTGTGTGTGTGTGTGTGGATCCTGCCACCTCTCTCCTCCTCTCACCACCACCACTTGTGGCAGAAGGAGCAACAGCAGCAAAAGTAATTACAGCAGAAAAAGTAACAACAGAAACAACAGCAGCAAAAGTAAAAACAGTAGCAACAGGAACAGAATCAAAGTTAACAGCATCAACAACAGTAGTAGTAGTAACAACAATACTAACTGTATAAGCAAAAATAGCAACAACAATAGCAACTGTAACAGTAAAAACAGTAACAACAACAACAGCATCTACACCAATAAAAACAACAACAGCAACTCCACCAGTAAAAACAGCAACAACCGTAACAACAGCTGCAGCAGCAGAAGTACCAGTATGAGCATCAACAAGAGAAGCAACAACAATTGCATGAGCAGGAACAGGAGAAGGAGGAGCAGCAGCAACAGGAGCAACAACAGCAGGAGCACCAGCAGCAGGTGCAGCAGGAGCAGAAGCAGCAGCAGCAGGAGCATCAGAAGCAACAACAGCAGGAGCACCCGCAGCAGGAGCACCAGGAGCAGAAGCAGCATCAGGAGCATCAGGAAAAAGGGACTGAGAAACTGCTTCATGCTGTGAGAGGTAGTTCCTAACACTCGTCAACAGTGTCCCTCGCCACAACAAGAATGTACGGAAACATCACAGTCATTCTTCAAGAAGCTGGAGATTACCTTTTCCATTTTAAGGATAAGTGAAAAAGGATAAAGCTTCATTAGCTTTGTTTATTGTATCTTAGGTACAGAAGAAGGTGCTTCTGTGAACTTTTTTTGGAACTGTGGAAGCTGAAGCGTTTATGCGTTTGTGTGTGTATGTTTGTGTGTGTGTGTGTGTGTGTGTGTGTGTGTGTGTGTGTGTGTGTGTGTGTGTGTGTGTGTGTGTGTGTGTGTGTGTGTGTGTATGTTTGTGTGTGTGTGTGTGTTTGTGTGTGTATGTTTGTGTGTGTGTGTGTGTGTGTGTGTGTGTGTGTGTGTGTGTGTGTGTGTGTGTGTGTGTGTGTGTGTGTGTGTGTGTGTGTGTGTGTGTGTGTGTGTGTGTGTGTGTGTGTGTGTGTGTGTGTGTGTATGTTTGTGTGTGTGTGTGTGTGTGTGTGTGTGTGTGTGTGTGTGTGTGTGTGTGTGTGTGTGTATGTTTGTGTGTGTGTGTGTGTTTGTGTGTGTATGTTTGTGTGTGTGTGTGTGTGTGTGTGTGTGTGTGTGTGTGTGTGTGTGTGTGTGTGTGTGTGTGTGTATGTGTGTGTGTGTACTCACCTATTTTTGGTTGCAGGGGTCGATTCATAGCTCCTGGCCTCGCCTCTTCATTGATCGTTACTAGGTCCTCTCTCTCTCTGCTCCATGAGCTTTGTCATACCTCTTCTTAATGCTATGTATGGTTCCTGCCTCCACTACGTCACTTGCCAGACTATTCCACTTCTTGACAACTCTAATCTGAGTCTTCAGCTTCCAATTTTGACCCCTTGTTGCTGTGTCCCATCTCTAGAATATCCTGTCTCTGTCCACCTCGTCAATTCCTCGCAGTATTTTGTATGTCGTTATCATGTCTCCTATATCTCTCCTGTCCTCCAGTGTAGTCAGGCCAATTTCCCTTAACCGTTCTTCGTAGGACAATCCCCTTACCTACGGGACTAGTCTTGTTGCAAACCTTTGCACCTTATTTTCTTTTCGTGTTTGACCAAGTGTGGGTTCCATACCGTAGAGGGAACAGGAAAAGTGATGTAGAAGGAACAGGAAACGTGATGTAGAAGGAACATGAAAAGTAATGTAGAAGGAACAGGAAAAATGATGTAGAAGGAACAGGAAAATAAACGAGGGAGGAAGTAAAGATGGCGATAACTAGGAGTAAAATATTTCCCACGACATGGGAGGTTAGTTCTTATTTATTTTGTCTTCCTCCTTCATCATCTCTTCCTCCTCCTCCTTTTCCTCCTTCTCCATCTCCTCATCCTCCTCCTCATCCTCCTACTCCATCTCCTCTTCCACCTCTTCCTTCCTGTCATTTCAATGGGTATTCCTCTGAACATTTGACAGTTCGTGTGTGTGTGTGTGTGTGTGTGTGTGTGTGTGTGTGTGTGTGTGTGTGTGTGTGTGTGTGTGTGTGTGTGTGTGTGTGTGTGTGTGTGTGGTGTGTGTGTGTGTGTGTGTGTGTGTGTGTGTGTGTGTGTGTGTGTGGTATGTGTGTGTGTGTACTCACCTAGTTGTACTCACCTAGTTGAGGTTGCAGGGGTCGAGTCCAAGCTCCTGGCCCCGCCTCTCCACTGGTCGCCACTAGGTCACTCTACCTGAACCGTGAGCTTTATCATACCTCTGCTTAAACCTATGTATGGATCCTGCCTCCATTACATCACTTCCCAAACTATTCCACTTACTGACTACTCTGTGGCTGAAGAAATACTTCCTAACATCCCTGTGATTCATCTGTGTTTTCAACTTCCAACTGTGTCCCCTTGTTACTGTATCCAATCTCTGGAACATTCTGCCTTTGTCCACCTTGTCAATTCCTCTCAGTATTTTGTATGTCGTTATCATGTCCCCCCTATCTCTCCTGTCCTCCAGTGTCGTCAGGTTGATTTCCCTTAACCTCTCCTCGTAGGACATACCTCTTAGCTCTGGGACTAGTCTTGTGGCAAACCTTTGCACTTTCTCTAGTTCCTTTACGTGCTTGGCTAGGTGCTTGGCTGGTGCCGCATACTCCAATATGGGCCTAACGTACACGGTGTACAGGGTCCTGAACAATTCCTTATTAAGATGTCGGAATGCTGTTCTGAGGTTTGCTAGGCGCCCATATGCTGCAGCCGTTATTTGGTTGATGTGCTCTTCAGGAGATGTGCCTGGTGTTATACTCACTCCAAGATCTTTTTCCTTGAGTAAGGTTTGTAGTCTCTGGCCCCCTAGACTGTACTCCGTCTGCGGTCTTCTTCGCCCTTCCCCAATCTTCATGACTTTGCACTTGGTGGGATTGAACTCCAGGAGCCAATTGCTGGACCAGGTCTGCAGCCTGTCCAGATCCCTTTGTAATTCTGCCTGGTCTTCGATCGAGTGAATTCTTCTCATCAACTTCACTGTGTGTGTGTGTGTGTGTGTGTGTGTGTGTGTGTGTGTGTGTGTGTGTGTGTGTGTGTGTGTGTGTGTGTGTGTGTGTGTGTGTGTGTTTGCGTGTGTATGTGTGTGTGTGTGTGTGTGTGTGTGTGTGTATAGACCATAGGTGACATCAGTGACATACTACTTTATAGAAAGCCGCTTGTTATACTGAGTATGTCGGGCAAATTAGGTCAGTTTCGTCCCAGAATGGGACCCACATCAGTCGACTATCTTCCAGGTACCCATTTTACTGATGGGGAACATAGACAACCGGTGCTTCTACCCTCACCGGGAATTGAACCCAGACTCTTCGCCGTGTGAAACGAGAGCTTTAGCCACCAGGCCAATGCGCACCGTTCCAGATGCGCCTCACTCATCTACCTACCATATTCTCTTCACTCTAACAGTTCTATGATCCTGGGTGTGTCCCGGGGAAAGCCAGAGTAGCCTCCTGTGGGACGGCACATCCCTGGGTGCGTCCCCGGGAGGCCCAGAATAGCCTCCTGTGGGACGGCACATCCCTGGGTGCGTCCCCGGGGGACCCAGAGTAGCCTCCTGTGGGGCTACACATCCTTGGGTGTGTCCCCTGGGGATCCAGAGTAGCCTCCTGTGGGGCTACACATCCTTGGGTGTGTCCCCGGAGGACCCAGAGTAGCCTCCTGTGGGGGCTACACATCCCTGGGTGTGTCCCCGGGGGACCCAGAGTAGCCTCCTGTGGGACTACATCTCAATCTCGTCCTTTGTAAGACAAACTCAATTTTTAAAAACTAATTCTAGGCAAAAAACTTAACCATTTTAAGACTAATCCGATTTTTTTTTTAGATTTCCAGATTATTTTTCAGATTATTGTGAGCGAAACAATTCACCATTAAACGCCACACTTAGAAAGGGAACCTCATGACTTTGTAAATGGTCCAAGTCGGACCGAAACGTCGTCGTAAGCTCCTCTCTCCTATGTGCGGGTTATTTGTGTATTGAATTCTGTCCTGAAGATGGACCAGGATGGACCGAAACGTCGTCGTAAGATTCCTCTCCTGAGTGAGCTCTTTTTTTTCACGTAATAAGGTATGAAACTGGTTATTTAATTACTCCCTTATTTTCGCTTTTATTAACTTTCTAACAAGTTGAAAAGAAAAATAATATTTTCTGGCCATTTATCTCCCTAGTTACTTTATCTTAGTTTTTCTCCCACTTAATATCATACATTTTAACCTACTTATTCTCCATATTCTTTCACTCTCTCCCTTTTTCACCTTTTCACAAGTATGCAGATATATATATATATATATATATATATATATATATATATATATATATATATATATATATATATATATATATATATATATATATATATATATATATATATATATATTACCTGCACCTATTCTTTTATTTTCTGAAGCAGGTTAGTTCCTTCTCTCTTTCTCTCTCTCTCTCTCTCTCTCTCTCTCTCTCTCTCTCTCTCTCTCTCTCTCTCTCTCTCTCTCTCTCTCTCTCTCTCTCTCTCTCTCTCTCCTTCTCTCTCTCTCTCTCCAGGCCTGTATATCTCGTACATGTATTTGTAGAAATAAAGATTTTTATTATTGTTATTATTATTATTATTATTATTATTATTATTATTATTATTATTATTATTATTATTATTATTATTATTATTATTATTATTATTATCACTTCTATTATTATTATCGTTACTTTTATTATTATTTAAATTTAATTCTCGCTGCGCATTCCTTCGCTCTTATCCACCACTTCCTCCTTCCCACATTTATTCCCCCTTCCGCTCCAAGTCCATTTTTTTTTCAGCCTACGCAATGACATTTCCGGCCATTATCCTTACCCTCCCCCTCCCCCCCATCCCACCGCCTACTTGATGTCCGTACCAAGCAGTGTTCAGTATAGATTCTATCGTACAGTCAGTTCTCTTTTAAAACTCCTCTAGTGGGTTTTTTGGTTTTGCAAATGCATTAGAAAAGACTTTTAAAATCGAGTAGCATCTGCTATTAATGCCTTAAATTTTGAGTATTTTTTCAATTCTCTTTATCAAAAAAAAAAATACATAGAATATCTTTATCAAATAGATATTTGGATATCTGTATATCTGTATATGTGGATATCTGGATATCTGGATATCTGGATATCTGGATATCTGGATATCTGGATATCTGGATATTTGGATATCTGTATATCTGGATATCTGGATATCTGGATATCTGGATATCTGGATATCTGTATATCTGAATATCTGTATATCTGTATATCTGTATATCTGGATATCTGGATATCTGGATATCTGGATATCTGGATATTTTGATATCTGGATATCTGCATATCTGAATATCTGAATATCTGTATATCTGGATATCTGGATATTTGAATATCTGGATATGTATATCTGAATATATGGATATCTGGATATGTACATATATATGTACGGATATCTGGATATCTGGATGTTAGAGAGATGTCAGTATATTTATGACACGTGTAAAGCCAACTAAATGGTTAGTACATCAGCACAATATACATCTACTGAGGCAACGTTTCGCTCAGTACGTTGAGCTTGATCATAACA
>NC_091350.1:483714-488714 GCF_038502225.1 Cherax quadricarinatus
TTCTAACTGTTCCCACGTGTACCCATTTCCCGCCACCCTGTCAAGTTCTATCAAGTATCATTTATGCCGTTTTCGTGTCCCACTGGTTCCTCTAGTTTCTACTGTCATCAGATTATTTCCTTGATCCCCTCCTCATAGCCCAGTTCCCTTAGATCCCGGACTAGTTTCGTTACAAACCTTTTCACTTTCTCCTGTTTCCTGACACGCTTTACCAGGTGATGGTTCCCTGCTGGTGCTGCAGACTCTAAGACAGGTAAATATCCTATAGGGTTGTGAATGACTCGTTGTTGAGATCCCTGAAAGCTGTCCCAGATTCATTGGTTGCTGATGCTACTTGGTTGATTTGTTCATTGGTTGCTGATGTTACTTGGTTGATGTGTTCATTGGTTGCTGATGTTACTTGGTTGATTTGTTCATTGGTTGCTGATGTTACTTGGTTGATTTGTTCATTGGTTGCTGATGTTACTTGGTTGATTTGTTCAATGGTTACTGATGTTACTTGGATGATTTGTTCATGGGATGCTGATGTTACTTAGTTAATTTGTTCATTGGTTGCTGATGTTATTCGGTTGATGTGTTCATCTATCTCTTTTGGTTTATCATTCACATTGGCCAAAAACTGTACCGGTTCCAATACTGAACCCTGAGGGACCCCCCTTGTCACACTTGCCCAGTCTGACACCTCTTCTCGGACTATCAGATTTTTTCTTTCCTTCCCATGAGATTTTCTTGCATCCACTCCATTATATCTTTCGTAGTATACAGTGTCAAATACATTCCTGTATACTGGTAATGTGCAGACCACCCATCCTCTCCTGCTTCGTCACCGTAACTGTTTTCCGTAGAGCTAAAACAGGTTTGCAAATAATGATTTGCCATCTCTGAACCAAGGAGGAGGTGAAGATCCTGCTAGATGAGCTAGATACCTCAAAGGTAGTGAAGCTAGAGGGGAAACAGAAGAACTGTGTGAGCCACCACATACAACACAACACACACACACAACACAACACACACACACACACACACACACACACACACACACACACACACACACACACACACACACACACACACACATTTTTCATAAGTGGAAATTTCTTGCAAGCAAATTAAGGGGCGACTGATATACTACCTGAACAATAACTCTTCGACAGGTAGTATGTTGGTAGAGAACAACCATCCAGGGAGGTACTACCCTACTGTCATGCGAGTGTGAAACACAGGTAGTAGGTAAGTAGGAAACAATCATTTAGGAAGGTACTACCCTACTGTCACATAAGTGTGAAATATAACAAGATTGGTAGCCCTATCTTCCTACGAAGTTTTCTGGTTCTTATCTATTTGTTCCCTGAACACGTTTGATGAAAGGTAAAACTTAGGTACTTTTGACTGCATTCATTACACACTAATCTTCACTCACTGTGTGTTTCTCATTAGTTCTCATATTGTAATAATTTATTTCCAGTTGATGCGGCCAGTCGCAGTAGTTCTGGGAAACATTAACAGATAAAAAATATGAAGTATTCAGAAAACAGTGGTTGGTGTTCTACAGGTACGTGTACCTGGTAGCTTCCCGCTGCCTCAGGAGTATAGCAGGTATAGCAGGTTCAGGTAACATCACTGAATACTTGATCTATGTTGTCGTCTGTAAGTTGCAGTAGGTGTAAACTTCATAATATACACATTTACGGGGTAATTAAGTGTTTGAGGAACGTAACTTACAAACATGTGGCTGGATTTAGTGTTTATGAGTGTTATTACCTTAAATTACTTTTAAACTGCTTAGTATACAGATTTTTCTTCCTATAAGTAACCAACAGATTGATGTTAATCCATTCTTCACTTACAAAATAATAAATAGCTCTTTCAATATGTATCCAGGCAGTAACTGGCCACTAATTAGAAGACTGGCTAGGAACTATACATCCTCTCCTAAGACAATTAGGTGAGTGCAAAATACACACACACACACACACACACACACACACACACACACACACACACACACACCATGGCACCTAAAATTTTAAACGCATTTTTTGCAGCATTCTCTAGATAATTATGGTAAATTAGTCGCTCGACGTAGAAGAGAAGAAGACACAAAAGCATAAAAAAGAGTAATGCTTTTGTTCACACACACTGGAGGTGGCGTGAGGGGACAACAATAGTCACATAAAACATACACACAAAATCGAAAATATATATACATTTTTTTTTTTGTCTGTGGACCAGATGATGACTCGCTGTGGAACACGAAAAAACTTGTCGAAGAGAGATTTGAAGAATAGTTTTTATTCAGCAAAATTGGGAACATTTGTATCCTAGGGAATTTTTGTGTATCGCATTTGCATTGTGGGAACACCTGCTGTATCCGGCTACACTAGTCTGTATATTTACTACATTGTGGGAACACCCGCTGTGTGCTGCTACACTAGCCTGCAGGAACACCCGCAGTGTGCTGCTACACTAGCCTGCAGGAACACCCGCAGTGTGCTGCTACACTAGCCTGCAGGAACACCCGCAGTGTGCTGCTACACTAGCCTGCAGGAACACCCGCAGTGTGCTGCTACACTAGCCTGCAGGAACAACCGCAGTGTGCTGCTACACTAGCCTGCAGGAACAACCGCAGTGTGCTGCTACACTAGCCTGCAGGAACACCCGCAGTGTGCTGCTACACTAGCCTGCAGGAACAACCGCAGTGTGCTGCTACACTAGCCTACAAGAACACCCGCAGAGTGCTACTACACTAGCCTGCAAGAACACCCGCAGTGTGCTGCTACACTAGCCTACAAGAACACCCGCAGTGTGCTGCTACACTAGCCTGCAGGAGCACCCCCGCAGTGTGCTGCTACACTAGCCTGCAAGAACACCCGCAGTGTGCTGCTACACTAGCCTGCAGGAACACCCGCAGTGTGCTGCTACACTAGCCTGCAAGAACACCCGCAGTGTGCTGCTACACTAGCCTGCAAGAACACCCGCAGTGTGCTGCTACACTAGCCTGCAAGAACACCCGCAGTGTGCTGCTACACTAGCCTGCAAGAACACCCGCAGTGTGCTACTACACTAGCCTGCAAGAACACCCGCAGTGTGCTGCTACACTAGCCTGCAGGAACACCCGCAGTGTGCTGCTACACTAGCCTGCAGGAACACCCGCAGAGTGTTGCTACACTAGCCTGCAGGAACACCCGCAGTGTGCTGCTACACTATTCTATACACTACCTAGCACGAACATAAGTTAGCTATGTTTCCAACGAGATTCCATCAAACAGAAGAAAGCTCAAATTGCCAACATCAGAAAACAATATATCATTTGAATTGCGTCTGACGTAATATATTGCCATTAAGATATAAAATTTCGAGTTACGAAGAATAATTTATTAAAACACCCAATTCACAGTAATAAAAGAAATCAATCACTCTCATGTGATATAAAATGAAATTCAGGTATTATATTACATATATATATATAT
The DNA here is from genome assembly GCF_038502225.1 of Cherax quadricarinatus. Taxonomy (NCBI): domain Eukaryota; kingdom Metazoa; phylum Arthropoda; class Malacostraca; order Decapoda; family Parastacidae; genus Cherax; species Cherax quadricarinatus. Next base: position 487,185 of record NC_091350.1, read on the forward strand.
ATATATATATATATATATATTTATATATATATATATATATATATATATATATATATATATATATATATATATATATATATATATATATATATATATATATATATATATATATATATAAATATATACTATATATATATATATATATATATATATATATATATATATATATATATATATATATATATATATATATATATATATATATATATATATATATATATATATATATATATATATGGAAAGCAGGATGAAAGACATTGACACACATGATGCCTTCTACCTACTCACCAGGTGCCTGTCAATCCCAAAACTTACCTACTTTCTGAGATGCTCCCCAGCCTTCAGCAGTCCAAAACTCAAGGAATATGACTCTCTCTTAAAGACCATGCTAGAGAGTGTATTGAATGTTTCCCTTGAAGATGGGCAGTGGTTGCAAGTCTCACTTCCGTTCAGGTTTAGGGGGCTGGGAGTACGCAGATCCTTCCAGATTGCTCTACCAGTTATTCTGTCCTCTTCCATAGTATCAAACGAGTTGATAAAACAAATTCTTCCTGATAACCCTTAGTGACTCACCAGGAATACAGGACCCTAGCTATGCCAGTGCCATCACTGAATGGGAGACTCTTGCTGCTCCAGCACCAAACCCTAGTGCAGCACTGGCTTAGAAACAGTCAAGCTGGGATGGCCCCATCGCTGAAAAGGTGCTTGCCAATATGCTCAGTGCTGCAACATCAGATAGGGAGATTGCCTGTCTCCAGGCTGTGAGCACACATCACTCCGGGGACTTCCTCCAAACAGTTCAAATATCGGGAATGGGAACGCGGCTCGACCCTAAGACCCTCCGTATTACAGTGGCTCTGCGCCTTGCTGCCCCAATCCACACAGAATATATGTGTATTTGCGGCGAAGCACAAGCAGACCAATGTGGTCTACATGGTCTTAACTGTTCCAAAACCAAGGGCTGGCATGCAAGACACAATGAGGTCAATGACATCATAAAGAGAACCCTTGCTACAGCTAGATGCCCAGCTGAGAGGGAGCCCCGATCACTAGCAGCAAACAATACCCACAACCCAGCAAACCGCCCCTATGGGAACACCATCTATCCTTGGAAGAATGGCAAGCTCTTAGCATGGGACTATACCTGTGTGTCCACGCTGGCTGACACCTATATCCATCACAGTGTGGGGCGACAGGGAGGAGCTGCTGACCACAGGGAGGAGTACAAGATCAGCAAGTACAGGGACATTAGCCAACAGTATCAATTTGTCCCAGTGGGATCAAAGACCTTGGGATCATGGGGAAGAAATTCCACACGTTTCCTTAAAGAATTGGGTTCCAGACTCATCGACACCACCAGGGACCCAAGGCCAACCACTTTCATGTTCCAGCGCCTCAGCATGGCCATCCAGAGGGAAAATGCATGTTGCATACTTGGCTCACGTCCAGCCTCGGAGGAGCTGGAGGAAATTCATGATCTTTAATACATTGTGCCATTGTATTCATGTTTGTGTTTTTCTGCCAATGTAT
>NC_091350.1:491214-496214 GCF_038502225.1 Cherax quadricarinatus
AACTTTTCACCTGCACCTACCTACCTCTCTCGAAGTCTGCCAAAATACAATCGCCGTCCAGGGTTCAGTAGAATACATACATAGTTGTAAGGACGGGTATGACAGGGCTCACACAGCCAGGGGAACCCAGTAGCGGCCAGTGGAGAGGCTGGGCCCAGGAGCTGAGACTTAACCCCTACAACAACATTGTCGGGACAAGACAACATGAAGAATATGAAGCCAAAATATCGTGGCTGGAACAATACATGAATAACCAGCACATAGGAGGTCGAGACTTACCACGACGTTTCGCTCCGACTTACACTAGTTAATGGTCCACGTCGGACCGAAACGTTGTTATAAGTTTCATTCTATGTGCGGGTTATATGTGTATATGTGCATCGATCATTATTATTTAACGAGGTACGAGGTTTTGCTCGAAGGGGCAAACACTTTGCCAAGATATTAGTCTTGATCTAAACTTGATACATTTCCGCTTGATCGAAATGTGTTTCCACGAATCATATACACATTCCTAATTATCCGTGTCTAGAGTCGCAATTTGTGGCTAACACTAACGTTGCCAGGGAAAAGAATTTCCTGGCTGAAAGTACTGCTTGCGACTCTTTGTAGCGTGGTTATCGGATCCTCCTACTTGTAGGATCAGGATCCTACGATCATGCGTTCGAATTCCTTCACTCCACTCGAATTAGTCATTACCAGACAACATTATTGAAATATACAAGCGTTTCTTAATGTTTGGACTGATTTTCACTTTGTTGTTGCAACAACAACCTGCACTCGTTTAGTAAAACAATTATTGTTAAATCTCAAAACAAACCAAATTAATGATAAACAATGAGTGAGACACGTGTGGAACATCTTTGCAACATGGCAATAAAGACACTTGGGTGTTTGCACATGTGTCTTATTCATCAATTTATTTCCCATATATAATAAACACTGAACACAAGAACCACAGATAAACAGTGGTCGCAGTGGGATTTATCTCAGTTGACGTCCGGAGAGAATCGGATCGGCTGAACCGCTTACCACACACGAAGTCATCGAACCGGCCATCCCCTAACTCTCCCTCTGACAAAACAGAATGCCGCTACACCCATAACAGTCACCGGGCGATCATGTACTGTATACCACCACTAGATGGCTCTCATTTACTTGCTTACACCTGGTAAATACATCTCCAGGATTGTTGCACCCCAAATAAACAAGAAACTCAACACACGCAAAACAAACTTATCGTATAAGAAAAAAGAAAACAATTTGTTTTGACGAATATAGGGGAGTAACAGAGTCATGAAGTAAAGATTTTTTTTTCCTGGTAACTTTTTATTGATACAACAAAGAACATTTGCATTTTAAATAATAATAAAAGTGAAATAAAATATCTGCTTCGATATTTATGATATAAACTTATCTCCATCTCTGTTTCTCATCTCCTCTCTCTCTCTCTCTCTCTCTCTCTCTCTCTCTCTCTCTCTCTCTCTCTCTGTCTAGCTAAGAGCTGTTACCTACATCAGCTCATTTGAAAGCCTTTTTATTTTTAAGGGAAAAGGGTGAAATTGGAGCCATCTGTGAGCCAACAATTTCGGTTGATCAGGTGACTTTATTTCGTTGATATTATGCTGTACGAACATGTACCAGACTCGAGTCATCCTGGAAATAAATGGTCTCAGGTGATGTGATGTTCTGGAGAAGGTTACAGTCAAAGTGTAGTTGCTGCCCGTCTTGTGGTGTAGAAGCTCACTTCTCGTTGTCCTCGGAGTGGAGCCAAGTATGGTGTTGAACACCCTGCTGAAATGACATATCTATCAAGGATGGGTCCAGGCGAGAGGTGAGTCGTCTTGCTGTGTTCTCTATTCTGCCAAGAAGTCGAAGATGAGAAGGAGAGCAGTCTCTCTCTCTCTCTCTCTCTCTCTCTCTCTCTCTCTCTCTCTCTCTCTCTCTCTGACACGTGTACTCTCCACGCGCAGCAACCAGTCAATGCCTGCCAAATAATTTTGCTGGCTACAGTGATAGTCTTGGCAGGCTAGGGAAGGCTTAAGGCAGGTCAGTGACCAAGATTCGGAAGCTGTTTACCCTTGGGGAACAAGGATGCCTTGTTGTGGGTCACTGTATCGTGTCACTGTGTGCGTTGCTGTTGCTAGTGTTGTGTTGTTGTTGTTGTTGTTGTTTTGTTCTTGTTGTTGTTGTTTTGTTCTTGTTGCTCTTATTGTTTATTTCATTATTGTTATTTTTATAACCAATTTTATTTATTATTATTATTATTATTATTATTATTATTATTATTATTATTATTATTATTATTATTATTATTATTATTATTATTATTATTATTATTATTATTATTATTAGGTATACCTGAAAGGTAATCTATTTAGGTTCAAATTTCTCAAAATTATTAATGTAGATAATGAACTCTGAACTGTCAGTTTCTGTACAGTAACCAGAGAATGCCTCTCCCGATCGACTTCAAACCTATGGGTATTCCCTCTAATCATAAGCTATATTTTTTCCCTACCTATTTTCAGCGCCTCGTTACCAGATGTTTCGAGAATACCTGTTCATATTGACGTAAAATATACGTGGCTTACACACTGATGTTTAAAATTGTAGCTTGTCTGCACTGATCGTAAGATTTACGACATTTATGCATTCAACGTAACTGTTACGGTTGGTAGTGAAATCATGTGGCTACGTTTCATGACGCAGAGACTAAGAAGGGAAAACTACGTTACATTTATGTGTGTTAAGTTTATTGCGTCAATTTCATTGCGTCTAATTCGCTGTGTCTAGCTTACTGCGTCTAACTCATTGCATCTAACTCACTGCGTCTAACTTACTGCATCTAACTCACTGCGTCTAACTGGCTGCATCTAACTTACAACCTGTTATCTATTAGATGACGTGCTAAGTCAGCTAACACTTTACAAGGTCTGAGTTTCTAAGAATTTAAACGATTTTTAAGTTTAAACTATTTCTAAACTTAAACGATGTCTTAGACAAAACTATTCTTACAACGACAGCACTTCAAATTTGGTACTCAGATACCTTAGACTTAGAGTTATTTCACACTCGCAGGACGTTCGTAGATTACATATCACTAGTGACTGTTATATATATATATATATATATATATATATATATATATATATATATATATATATATATATATATATATATATATATATATATATATATATATATATATATATATGTATATATATATATATATATATGTATATATATATATATATATATATATATATATATATATATATATATATATATCGTCATGAATATGTAAAACTGGTCAATTAGCAAGAACTCGTTTAAAATTAAGTCGTTTCTAAAATTTTCTATTATACATATATATATATATATATATATATATATAATATATATATATATATATATATATATATATATATAATATATATATATATATATATATATAATATATATATATATATATATATATATATATATTTTTTTTTTTTTATTATCACACCGGCCGATTCCCACCAAGGCAGGGTGGCCCGAAAAAGAAAAACTTTCACCATCATTCACTCCATCACTGTCTTGCCAGAAGGGTGCTTTACACTACAGTTTTTAAACTGCAACATTAACACCCCTCCTTCAGAGTGCAGGCACTGTACTTCCCATCTCCAGGACTCAAGTCCGGCCTGCCGGTTTCCCTGAATCCCTTCATAAATGTTACTTTGCTCACACTCCAACAGCACGTCAAGTATTAAAAACCATTTGTCTCCATTCACTCCTATCAAACACGCTCACGCATGCCTGCTGGAAGTCCAAGCCCCTCGCACACAAAACCTCCTTTACCCCCTCCCTCCAACCCTTCCTAGGCCGACCCCTACCCCGCCTTCCTTCCACTACAGACTGATACACTCTTGAAGTCATTCTGTTTCGCTCCATTCTCTCTACATGTCCGAACCACCTCAACAACCCTTCCTCAGCCCTCTGGACAACAGTTTTGGTAATCCCGCACCTCCTCCTAACTTCCAAACTACGAATTCTCTGCATTATATTCACACCACACATTGCCCTCAGACATGACATCTCCACTGCCTCCAGCCTTCTCCTCGCTGCAACATTCATCACCCACGCTTCACACCCATATAAGAGCGTTGGTAAAACTATACTCTCATACATTCCCCTCTTTGCCTCCAAGGACAAAGTTCTTTGTTTCCACAGACTCCTAAGTGCACCACTCACTCTTTTTCCCTCATCAATTCTATGATTCACCTCATCTTTCATAGACCCATCCGCTGACACGTCCACTCCCAAATATCTGAATACGTTCACCTCCTCCATACTCTCTCCCTCCAATCTGATATTCAATCTTTCATCACCTAATCTTTTTGTTATCCTCATAACCTTACTCTTTCCTGTATTCACCTTTAATTTTCTTCTTTTGCACACCCTACCAAATTCATCCACCAATCTCTGCAACTTCTCTTCAGAATCTCCCAAGAGCACAGTGTCATCAGCAAAGAGCAGCTGTGACAACTCCCACTTTGTGTGTGATTCTTTATCTTTTAACTCCACGCCTCTTGCCAAAACCCTCGCATTTACTTCTCTTACAACCCCATCTATAAATATATTAAACAACCACGGTGACATCACACATCCTTGTCTAAGGCCTACTTTTACTGGGAAAAAATTTCCCTCTTTCCTACATACTCTAACTTGAGCCTCACTATCCTCGTAAAAACTCTTCACTGCTTTCAGTAACTTACCTCCTACACCATACACTTGCAACATCTGCCACATTGCCCCCCTATCCACCCTGTCATACGCCTTTTCCAAATCCATAAATGCCACAAAGACCTCTTTAGCCTTATCTAAATACTGTTCACTTATATGTTTCACTGTAAACACCTGGTCCACACACCCCCTACCTTTCCTAAAGCCTCCTTGTTCATCTGCTATCCTATTCTCCGTCTTACTCTTAATTCTTTCAATTATAACTCTACCAT
>NC_091350.1:503714-546214 GCF_038502225.1 Cherax quadricarinatus
ATCAACCTTTTATCCACCAATACATAATCTAACAAACTACTTTCATTACGTGCTACATCATACCTTGTATATTTATTTATCCTCTTTTTCATAAAATATGTATTACTTATTACCAAATCTCTCTCTACACATAGCTCAATTAGAGGCTTCCCATTTACATTTACCCCTGGCACCCCAAATTTACCTACTACTCCCTCCATAACATTTTTACCCACGTTAGCATTGAAATCCCCAACCACCATTACTCTCACACTTGATTCAAAACTCCCCACGCATTCAGTCAACATTTCCCAAAATCTCTCTCTCTCCTCTACACTTCTCTCTTCTCCAGGTGCATACACGCTTATTATAACCCACTTTCACATCCAATCTTTATTTTACTCCACATAATCCTTGAATTAATACATTTATAGTCCCTCATTTCCTGCCATAGCTTATCCTTCAACATTATTGCTACTCCTTCTTTAGCTCTAACTCTATTTGAAACCCCTGACCTAATCCCATTTATTCCTCTCCACTGAAACTCTCCCACCCCCTTCAGCTTTGTTTCACTTAAAGCCAGGACATCCAGCTTCTTCTCATTCATAACATCCACAATCATCTCTTTCTTATCATCTGCACAACATCCACGCACATTCAGACTTCCCACTTTGACAATTTTCTTCTTCTTATTCTTTTTAGTAATCTTTACAGTAAAAGGGGTTACTAGCCCATTGTTCCCGGCATTTTAGTTGACTTTTACAACACGCATGGCTTACGGAAGAAAGATTCTTATTCCACTTCCCCATGGATATAAAAGGAAAAGTAATAAGACCAAGAACTATTAAGATAAAATCAAAGAAAACTCAGATGAGTGTGTATAAAAAAACGTGTACATGTACGTGTAGTGTGACCTAAGTGTAAGTAGAAGTAGCAAGACATGCCTGTAATCTTGCATATTTATGAGACAGACAAAAGACACCAGCAATCCTACCATCATGTAAAACAATTACAGGCTTTCGTTTTACACTCACTTGGCAGGACGGTAGTACCTCCCTGGGTGGTTGCTGTCTACCAACCTACTGCCTACTATATATATACTACATATATATACATATATAAATATATATATATATATATATATATATATATATATATATATATATATATATATATATATATATATATATATATATATATATATATATATATATATATATATATATATATATATATATATATATATATGCAATAAGATCACAGTAAACAGGAGATTTCAGAATATGCAAAACAACCACTGTGAAAGAATAGAGAAGTTCCAAGCGCTTATGTGACTACTCACATTATCAAGGAACAAAGAAAGTAAAGCATCAAAGGAAGGTATATAAAGGGGGTAGCTTTACTTTCATTGTTCCTTGATAATGTGAGTAGTAACGAAAGCGTTTGGAACTTCTCTATTCTTTCACAGTGGTTGTTTTGCATATTCTGAAATCTCCTGTTTTCTGTGATCTTATTGCATATATATATATATATATATATATATATATATATATATATATATATATATATATATATATATATATATATATATATATATATATATATATATATATATATATATATATATATATATAATATATATATATATATATATATATATATATATATATATATATATAATATCAAGAAAATAATTGATCTGTATAATTAGACATCCTGAAGAGTAGGATAACTTACTCCCATAGAAGGATAACTTACCTTAATAGTAGGATAACTTACCCTCAGAGTAGGATAACTTACCCTCAGAGTAGGATAACTTACCCCCTCAGAGTAGGATAACTTACCCCCAGAGTAGGATAACTTACCCCCTCAGAGTAGGATAACTTACCATCAGAGTAGGATAACTTACCTTCAGAGTCGGATAACTTACCCCCTCAGAGTAGGATAACTTACCCTATCAGAGTAGGATAACTTACCCTCAGAGTAGGATAACTTGCCCTCAGAGTAGGTTAACTTACCCTCAGAGTAGCATTACTTACCCTCAGAGTAGGATAACTTACCCTCAGAGTAGGATAACTTACCCTCAGAGTAGGATAACTTACCTTCAGAGTAGGATAACTTACCCTCAGAGTAGGATAACTTACCCTCAGAGTAGGATAACTTACCCTCAGAGTAGGATAACTTACCCTCAGAGTAGGATAACTTACCCTCAGAGTAGGATAACTTACCCTCAGAGTAGGACAACTTACCCTCAGAGTAGGATAATTTACCCTCAGAGTAGGATAACTTACCCTCAGAGTAGGATAACTTACCCTCAGAGTAGGATAACTTACCCTCAGAGTAGGATAACTTACCCTCAGAGTAGGATAACTTACCCTCAGAGTAGGACAACTTACCCCCAGAGTAGGATAACTTACCCTCAGAGTAGGATAACTTACCCTCAGAGTAGGATAATTTACCCTCAGAGTAGGACAACTTACCCCCAGAGTAGGATAACTTACCCTCAGAGTAGGATAACTTACCCTCAGAGTAGGATAACTTACCCTCAGAGTAGGATAACTTACCCTCAGAGTAGGATAACTTACCTTCAGAGTAGGATAACTTACCCTCAGAGTAGGATAACTTACCCTCAGAATAGGATAACTTACCCTCAGAGTAGGATAACTTACCCTCAGAGTAGGATAACTTACCCTCAGAGTAGGATAACTTACCCTCAGAATAGGATAACTTACTCTCAGAGTAGGATAACTTACCCTCAGAGTAGGACAACTTACCCTCAGAGTAGGATAACTTACCCTCAGAGTAGGATAACTTACCCTCAGAGTAGGATAACTTACCCTCAGAGTAGGACAACTTACCCTCAGAGTAGGATAACTTACCCTCAGAGTAGGATAACTTACCCTCAGAGTAGGATAACTTACCCTCAGAGTAGGATAACTTACCCTCAGAGTAGGATAACTTACCCTCAGAGTAGGACAACTTACTCTCAGAGTAGGATAACTTACCCTCAGAGTAGGATAACTTACCCTCAGGGTAGGACAACTTACCCTCAGAGTAGGATAACTTACCCTCAGAGTAGGATAACTTACCCTCAGAGTAGGACAACTTACCCTCAGAATAGGATAACTTACCCTCAGAGTAGGATAACTTACCCTCAGAATAGGATAACTTACCCTCAGAGTAGGATAACTTACCCTCAGAGTGGGATAACTTACCCTCAGAGTAGGATAACTTACCCTCAGAATAGGATAACTTACTCTCAGAGTAGGATAACTTACCCTCAGAGTAGGATAACTTACCCCCAGAGTAGGATAACTTACCCTCAGAACAGGATAACTTACCCTCAGAGTAGGATAACTTACCCTCAGAGTAGGATAACTTACCCTCAGAGTAGGATAACTTACCCTCAGAGTAGGATAACTTACCCTCAGAGTAGGATAACTTACCCTCAGAGTAGGACAACTTATCCTCAAAGTAGGGTAACTTACCCTCAGAGTAGGATAACTTACCCTCAGAGTAGGATAGCTTACCCTCAGAGTAGGATAACTTACCCTCAGAGTAGGATAACTTACCCTCAGAGTAGGACAACTTACCCTCAGAGTAGGATAACTTACCCTCAGAGCAGGATAACTTACCCTCAGGGTAGGACAACTTACCCTCCGAGTAGGATAACTTACTCTCAGAGTAGGATAACTTACCCCCAGAGTAGGATAACTTACCCCCAGAGTAGGATAACTTACCCTCAGAGTAGGATAATTTACCCTCAGAGTAGGATAACTTACCCTCAGAGTAGGATAACTTACCCTCAGAGTAGGATAACTTACCCTCAGAGTAGGATAACTTACCCTCAGAGTAGGATAACTTACCCTCAGAGTAGGATAACTTACCCCCAGAGTAGGATAACTTACCCTCAGAGTAGGATAACTTACCCCCAGAGTAGGATAACTTACCCCCAGAGTAGGATAACTTACCCTCAGAGTAGGATAACTTACCCTCAGAGTAGGATAACTTACCCTCAGAGTAGGATAACTTACCCTCAGAGTAGGATAACTTACCCTCAGAGTAGGATAACTTACCCTCAGAGTAGGACAACTTATCCTCAAAGTAGGGTAACTTACCCTCAGAGTAGGATAACTTACCCTCAGAGTAGGATAACTTACCCTCAGAGTAGGACAACTTACCCTCAGAGTAGGATAACTTACCCTCAGAGTAGGATAACTTACCCTCAGAGTAGGATAACTTACCCTCAGAGTAGGACAACTTACCCTCAGAGTAGGATAACTTACCCTCAGAGTAGGATAACTTACCCTCAGGGTAGGACAACTTACCCTCCGAGTAGGATAACTTACTCTCAGAGTAGGATAACTTACCCCCAGAGTAGGATAACTTACCCCCAGAGTAGGATAACTTACCCTCAGAGTAGGATAATTTACCCTCAGAGTAGGATAACTTACCCTCAGAGTAGGATAACTTACCCTCAGAGTAGGATAACTTACCCTCAGATTAGGATAACTTACCCTCAGAGTAGGATAACTTACCCTCAGAGTAGGATAACTTACCCCCAGAGAAGGATAACTTACCCTCAGAGTAGGATAACTTACCCCCAGAGCAGGATAACTTACCCTCCGAGTAGGATAACTTACCCTCAGAGTAGGATAACTTACCCCCAGAGTAGGATAACTTACCCTCAGAGTAGGATAATTTACCCTCAGAGTAGGATAACTTACCCTCAGAGTAGGATAACTTACCCCCAGAGTAGGATAACTTACCCCCAGAGTAGGATAACTTACCCTCAGAGTAGGATAACTTACCCTCAGAGTAGGACAACTTATCCTCAAAGTAGGGTAACTTACCCTCAGAGTAGGATAACTTACCCTCAGAGTAGGATAACTTATCCTCAGAGTAGGACAACTTACCCTCAGAGTAGGATAACTTACCCTCAGAGTAGGATAACTTACCCTCAGAGTAGGATAACTTACCCTCAGAGTAGGACAACTTACCCTCAGAGTAGGATAACTTACCCTCAGAGTAGGATAACTTACCCTCAGGGTAGGACAACTTACCCTCCGAGTAGGATAACTTACTCTCAGAGTAGGATAACTTACCCCCAGAGTAGGATAACTTACCCCCAGAGTAGGATAACTTACCCTCAGAGTAGGATAATTTACCCTCAGAGTAGGATAACTTACCCTCAGAGTAGGATAACTTACCCTCAGAGTAGGATAACTTACCCTCAGATTAGGATAACTTACCCTCAGAGTAGGATAACTTACCCTCAGAGTAGGATAACTTACCCCCAGAGTAGGATAACTTACCCTCAGAGTAGGATAACTTACCCCCAGAGCAGGATAACTTACCCTCCGAGTAGGATAACTTACCCTCAGAGTAGGATAACTTACCCCCAGAGTAGGATAACTTACCCTCAGAGTAGGATAATTTACCCTCAGAGTAGGATAACTTACCCTCAGAGTAGGATAACTTACCCCCAGAGTAGGATAACTTACCCCCAGAGTAGGATAACTTACCCTCAGAGTAGGATAACTTACCCCCAGAGTAGGATAACTTACCCTCAGAGTAGGATAATTTACCCTCAGAGTAGGATAACTTACCCTCAGAGTAGGATAACTTACCCCCAGAGTAGGATAACTTACCCCTAGAGTAGGATAACTTACCCTCAGAGTAGGATAATTTACCCTCAGAGTAGGATAACTTACCCTCAGAGTAGGATAACTTACCCTCAGAGTAGGATAACTTACCCTCAGAGTAGGATAACTTACCCTCAGAGTAGGATAACTTACCCTCAGAGTAGGATAACTTACCCCCAGAGTAGGATAACTTACCCTCAGAGTAGGATAACTTACCCCCAGAGTAGGATAACTTACCCTCAGAGTAGGATAACTTACCCTCAGAGTAGGATAACTTACCCTCAGAGTAGGATAACTTCCACCTACTCACTCTTCATTTTCCACTATTAGTCATATATTTCGAAGCTGCTTTTCCCAGTTATCTTCCCTGCCCTTCCCTTCCGTTTCTCCCTCCCCTCCCCCTCCTTCCATCTCCTTCTCTCCATTTTCCCCTTCCCTTCCTTCCCCTCTCCTCCCCCGGTCACAAAACAATGGTGACATTACAATAAAGCGGAGAGACTACAGTGGTTTGGTGCTCCCTATAACCCCTGATCTCTTTCTCTCCTCCCTCTCTTCTCCCTCTTTTTTACCTCTCTTCTCCTTCTCCTCTCCCTCTCTTCTCCCTCTTTTTTCCCTCTCTTCTCCTTCTCTTCTCCCTCTCTTCTTTCTTTTTTACCTGTCTTCTCCCTTTCTGTTACTTCTCTTCTTTCTCTCTCTTCTTTCTCTCCCTCTCTTCTCCCTCTGTCTTTTACCTCTTTTCCCTCTCTCTTCTCTCTTTCTCTCTCTCTCTCTCCTCTCCCTCTTCTTTTTTACCTCTCTTCTCCTTCTCCTCTCCCTCTCTTCTCCCTCTTTTTTACCTCTCTTCTCCTTCTCTTCTCCCTCTCTTCTTTCTTTTTTACCTGTCTTCTCCCTTTCTGTTACTTCTCTTCTTTCTCTCTCTTCTTTCTCTCCCTCTCTTCTCCCTCTGTCTTTTACCTCTTTTCCCTCTCTCTTCTCTCTTTCTCTCTCTCTCTCTCCTCTCCCTCTTCTTTTTTACCTCTCTTCTCCTTCTCCTCTCCCTCTCTTCTCCCTCTTTTTTACCTCTCTTCTCCTTCTCTTCTCCCTCTCTTCTTTCTTTTTTACCTGTCTTCTCCCTTTCTGTTACTTCTCTTCTTTCTCTCTCTTCTTTCTCTCCCTCTCTTCTCCCTCTGTCTTTTACCTCTTTTCCCTCTCTCTTCTCTCTTTCTCTCTCTCTCTCTCCTCTCCCTCTTCTTTTTTACCTCTCTTCTCCTTCTCCTCTCCCTCTCTTCTCCCTCTTTTTTACCTCTCTTCTCCTTCTCTTCTCCCTCTCTTCTTTCTTTTTTACCTGTCTTCTCCCTTTCTGTTACTTCTCTTCTTTCTCTCTCTTCTTTCTCTCCCTCTCTTCTCCCTCTGTCTTTTACCTCTTTTCCCTCTCTCTTCTCTCTTTCTCTCTCTCTCTCTCTCTCCTCTCCCTCTTCTTTCACCTTCCCTAATAATAATAATTAATAATAATATTATAAATAAAACAACAACAACAAAATCTACTACAACAACAACATCAACAGCAACCATAACAATAAAAGCAACTATAACAACAATAATAACAACTACAACAACAGCTACAACAATAATAACAACTACAACAACAGCTACAACAACCACATCATCATCAACAACAACAGCAGGAGCAATAATAACAACAGCTACAACAACAAAAGCACCAACAATAACAAGAGCCACAACAACAACAGCAACAACAAAATACAACAACAGCGCCTCAGGGACCTCCACTCCTTCTGATGTCAGCTACTTTTGTTGTGTTTTTTTACCCTCTGTCAATATATAAAAAAATTTCAGTCCAATACATAAGTTTAAACAATATCAAAATTATTTTGCTTTTGTCAGGTAACTGACCAAACCTGTAATAGGTTAACTATTTCGGATATTATACCTAACAAACCATTTACCTAACGAAACATCGTAAGTAAGACAAGTATTATCTTGGCCAAGTATTATCTTGGCCAATTAAGCGAAATATCGTATGAGTTGGACATAAGTCTATTTATCTAAGATAGTGTCTGTAGTCCCATCATTATTTCTTCTTGTCAACAGTAGTTTATATTTTGTCTAATCAACGTGTGATTTACTGTGTAATTTATTTAGTCACAGGTGTGGAGGCACAGAGTAAGACATATGTACAACACTTGGGCATCTGTATCTCTGCAATACAGGTAGCCGAGTGTTGCACATGTGTCTTATTCATCGTCTTGGCTATGTTGTCTGCTGTCAGCATGCAACATGAGGCAATTGAGAGAATAACCTTTAATCGGGACAATGTTTCGCTCTGTGTAGAGCTTTACGGGCTCTTGACGGCTTTAAATAGCTGAACACAGCACGTAGCATCTTCTCTGATAACCTGTAAAAGGTTAACTTTTGTGTTAGGTGTTACAAAAATATAACTGTAATAACTCGCTGTTATCTTTCTAAGTTCCGTGATACGCAAGTTTTAAACTCTAAGTGTGGAACTTAGTTTCGGAACTTTTAGTAGTTTTTTAATGTGTTGTTTGAACTTTCTCTTGGGATGTGATATTTACTTCCTGATCAGTGGCTGACCAGCTGGGCTGTGGGTTGTAATAGCCTGGCTGATCAGGCCCTGATCCACCGCTAGGCCTGGTCATGGACCGGGCCGCGGGGGCGTTGACCCCCGGGACACCCGGGGGTCAACTTTCTAGTGGGAATTAAAAGTTCTAGCATTGTTTCTAGATGACGTACTTGCCAGAATTAAAAATCCCATCATTGTTTGTGTTAGGAGCGCGATGCTGGAGGATCTAACTCTGTGTTGAGGGGTAACTACAGCGTTCCAGTACTCGTTGTGTAATACTGTGCCTCACACACCTCTGAATGCGAAATGATTTCCACTTAATACGCCTCCACTGTCACCTACCACCTGCCGACCTGTAGCTCTCACACTGCCACCCACCTACGGCCACCCACAGCCAACCACTCACCCACCCACTGACAACCACCCACCCGCCCACCACCTAAAACCTATTAGTTATCGTTAAACAGCCTCTGGTCCACTACTGTATGTATATATATATATATATATATATATATATATATATATATATATATATATATATATATATATATATATATATATATATATATATACATATGGTGTCTGTTTAATGTTAACTAATGATCGTTGTTTGGTTTGTGTTTTCACAGCTGGTCATATATTACTCTCTCAGGAAGGAACCTTGGAAGCAGAAGCAAGCAAATGTACCACATGTGCTATCCACGTACCCCTGTGAACACCTGTGTCACCTGGGGATATCTATGTGCACCCGTCGATCACCTGTCTTACGTGTAAAGACACGTAAACATCTGTGTACACCTGCATTTCTGTGTACACCTGCATTTTCTGTGCACACCTGCATTTTCTGTGCACACCTGCTATCTTCTACAGTCACTGGAGTTCACCTGGCATGGTGTGACCTACTGTACAAAGAATATATTCTAATTGTAGGGTTTTTCTCCCTTGGAATAGTCTAGAACGTGCACACACACACACGCACACACACACACACACACACATACATACATACGCCCTTGGAATTGAAAGTATGTAGAAAGCTATATCAAGCTTTCTATATACTTATTTTATCCACTATTTTGCAGAAATATTTAATAAATCATAGCTTCTAATTTCCTCTTATGTAAATCACATATTTGTTCGTGGTGATATCCAGGGGAAGACTTCAATGATATTACCTCACGTGTTAGAAAATGATGTAACTACGGTCATCTATAATCATTTGACGTCACTTTAGATCATATTTGATCTTCGTTAGTCATCTATGGACAGGTTATGTGAGTGTAGGGGGGAGAATGATACTTTTCCTGCAAATTATACTGATTTGGGGGTCGTTGGTGGTCATGTGTGGACACCTGTCATCACCTGGATTCTCAGGATTATATTCAGTCACCTGGTTAACATAGGTACAAGTGAGCACCTGCAGTCACCTGATTGTCTGGAGATCACCTGTCATCTCCCTGCCGTGACCAGTGGTCACACAAGGTCACATTCACCCTCTATTCACCTTCACCCACCTGCATGTTGCCACCTCTATCAGTATTCACGTATTCACCCCTAATACCCACCTGTCCTAATCTGATGTTATTGCAGGAGATTTAACTACTGACACAGGTTAATTAAACATCCCACCAATCATCCAGTAGCTCCTCTCACCCTACCTATCCCTCTACCCTATCCTCTACCATCATCAACAATCCCTCGTCCTACTCTAAATATCTCTCTTCGCTCTCCCCCTACACACATCACCTTCCCAGTCACGTAATGCTTTTAGATTTACCGAACCATTACCATGCCGCACCAACGAGCCATCTACCACTAACGAGAGTAACTAAAAGCTATCACCTCAGGAGCTAATTCTTATGTGATATGCGTTAGTGTCAATGTGTGTTACTGCCACATCCCCTTCTCACTTCTATGTATGTGTCTGTGTTACAATCATATATCCAGGTATGTACACAGATAGATGAATATCTCTTCTTGTATTTTCTCTAGGTGATTTTAATCTCTATTTTAAGATGAACATCAAAATGGTATACAATACCGACAGGTTGGTAGGTAAGACACATAGGCAACAGTTAGTCGGAATAAAGTTGCCTAACTGTTGCCTATGTGTCTTACCTCTATTTTAAGGTTTAAAGTATTCTCGTTTGGTAATGCGTAGGTAACAGTTACCCTTAATGACCCTCGTGCAGTCGAAATTCTTTCACCCTAATTTAACCAGTTGACCAGTCAATCAGAAATTCATTTTTTTGGTGTTGAATATCTATCGAAGTAAATACAAAGGTACATAAATCGCCTCAGGGCAAAAAGAAAAAAAAAACTGACTTCTGAACGCAAATAACACAAACAACACTGACCTCTCAACACAAATGGGACTAATCCCCGGGTACACCCAATGCTGACCTGTGGACACAATCAGTCCTATTTAACGCAAGACATTTGCATTCAGTGAAATACTTCCAATATATGAACTCCAGATAAATATAATTTAATATAATTTAATTTTTTTTTTTTTTGATCTGAGGAAGCCACAAGTAAATAGTTGAACTGTGATCTTGAATTGTGTATATATGTCGTCAATAAATTTTTTAACCCATGTAAATAAAAACAGAGTAAGTCTTTATTTGAACAGTGATATGTTTTCTGTGATCTATCAACACGTTTTCCATTACTACACATCTTTGTAACCATCTTAGCACAGCTCTGTCTGTGCTGTGTTTTCATTTCTGAAACCAGTCTCCACAGTACAATACAGATAACTAGTTCAGATGAATGAAACACGTGAATAACACTTTGGTAAAGGTGCGGGTGGAGATTTTTGTCAGTGGTAGATTAGTGAACTCAAAACGTTCTTGATGAACGAAACGTTGCCTTAATAAACGTCCCTGCGCAGCACCTGTGTCTTTCTTACCTAGTTGTCAATATTTCACCTCATTTTTGAGGACTAACCTTATACACTAACCTGTAAGTGTAATGGATAATGGTTAATGGGGTTTAAAGCCTATCGGCTCTCTAGGGTCATTAAGGCTGCATCATATCCTTTTTCAACCCCAAACAAAAATATTTTAATCCCTAAAATGGGGAATAAAGTACATTCTTAGCATATATACGGTCAAAGAAAATCTATCTCGGTATATAAGTTGCCGCTCAACACGAAGAAATAATTTGGGTAGCCCTAAGCTCTTTTTTCACTTATTGCAGTATATTATTAGAGAGAGGACACATTGCTACAGTTTATAAATATTTTGGTCCTACACTAACTCTACACGGCATTGATCAAACTAGTTGTAGTGTAAACAACTGTACATAACAAGCTTGTATTGGGTCAACGTTTCGCTCGGGTTAGAGCTTCGATAAAGTTCTACCTTCAGCGATAGGTTGCTCCCATAAGAGCTTGTTCTCTGTACTTGTCTACTCTCCCTGGCGCACCTCACCACACCAAGCTGATTAAGGATGCTAACTGTGGAGCATTTCAACAGTGGTCTGGTGGTAAGGTTCAACGGCCTCCATCATAGGGTCACGTAACACTACATGTCACCTCTGTAGATCCAAACACACGGGCGTAGTCCCACACGAGCTTCACAAGAAATCTAAATGAAGTTGCTTAATTGGACTGAAAGTTCTCTGTGCATTCTCCTGATCTAGAATCCTGTCTGCCTTTGAAAAAAGGCTGTTAGTGTTCTGCAGTGCTACGATATAGAGATTACAAGAACTTTAAAGATTAATACTGGACCTTGTGTACTGTTTTGAAGGTTCTAGTTATCCACATTATCATCATCTTTACGACTGATGAATCAGATACTTGTGAAATACTTGGGTATCTATCTTATGGAAACGTATCGCTGACTGGTGGTTTCCTCAGTCAGGTACAGAGATGAAAATTAGGTGCATGTGCAACATCTGGGTATCTTTATTGTAGACATTTCGCTATCTAATGGCTTTATGAATACAAATCCCGCCTATCAGTGACTATACTCTCGTCTGCTACCCGTCCCTTTTTACCTGACGCCGGTATATAAGTGCCAGCCTTCTTGCCTGTGCTCCAGAATTTTCACGACTACGGTGCTTTTCACTCCAAGGCTGAGGGACTGATTACCTCATCTTTTGTACATAGTTCGACTATCTTCCAGCTATTTTGTTAATCTTCACTCATAGCTTCATGAGTAGGTACGATTGGATTGTGGTAGTCATGAATCAGCGAAGTCTTTCAGGTCCAAAGACCAAGCCAGAAGATCAAATTACAAACATAAACTAGTGAATACCGCTAAGTGAGTATAACTAGACGAGTATAACTAGGTGAGTATAACCTCACCTACACACATACAGACTCACTGCCCAAAAACAGCATCAGACTCACCGAAAACCTACTCACACCCACTTATTCACTCACACACACACACACACCGCCTCACACAGCCCATACACACCGCTCCATCAGCAATAACACAAACTGTCCTCTCTAATCCCTTGCTCTCTGACCTCTCTACCCTCACCTAGCCGATACTTCCTTATTCATGCCATATCAAGATGATGCTTATCGTACACAGTCTTATCTGCCTATATATTGGTTTCAATGAGAGGGATGCAACTCCATCCCGGGCCACCCAGATGCCATCTAATTGTGAAACACGTTTGGAAATCCCCATACCGCTAATTGGGATCTGTGTGGGGGTACCAACCTCATCTAATCAAAAACCGTGATTGATATCGTTTGAGGATGATACATCAATACCAAATGGGACTGGTGTAGGGGGAATTAATCATCTCACTAACATCCCCGTCAGTGTGGGACCAATTCTGAGGGACCTTTCAATGCTAATTGGGATCCGTAATGCGGAACTAACACTTTTAATTGGGACTCGTGTATGGGAAGCATTTTCGGGGATCTACGTCAGTTTGTAGATGAATGGTTCAGAGAACCGACATGTTGATAAATTAGACACATGTGCAACTCTTGGGTATCTTTATTGAGGAAACGTTTCGCCACACAGTGGCTTCATCAGTCCATACAAAGGAGAATCTATTCAAGATTGATGGACTGACCACATCGACTCAAGGTTGAGGGACTGATTACCTCATTCTCCTCCTGTTCTTCAAGATTCTCCTTTGTATGGACTGATGAAGCCACTGTGTGGCGAAACGTTTCCTCAATAAAGATACCCAAGAGTTGCACATGTGTCTAATTTATCATCTACGTCAGTAACTGGGAACTATTTCTTGATACAGGCAACTGATTTGGATACTAAATAGGGACGAAAATTTACTTGTACGACTCACAAAAGAAACTGGGGCGAGTCTTCAATACTTCCAGTAATTTAAAAAAAAAAAAGTCACATTACTGACCAACGTTGGCATAACGTTTCGCTCTTTGTAGAGCGAAACATTGTGCTCTTTCTTTGCTGTCGCGCTACTAATTGGGACTCGAATTTAGGATCAACACGTGTTCTATTTTAGGGATAGACCATACTAATTGGGACCCATTTTGAGGACCCACCTCACTAAATGGATGCTGTGTAGGGTATCTCGTCAGAGTTAGAGGAAATAGGGCCGTCTCACGGAGAAGAAACAATTTCCTTCAATCCCTATTTACTGCTGGAATCTTCAGCCTATTTTGTTCTCCCTATTTTTAATTTATTACTTTAGGTTATTGAAGGTTTACCGGGATTATTAATTACAGTTTGAGTTATGTACACACACACACACACACACACACACACACACACACACACATACACACACACAGAGGTATTATAAAGCTCACGGCTCAGGGAGAGTGACCTAGTAGCGATCAGTGAAGAGGCGGGGCCAGGAGCTCGGACTCGACCCCCGCAACCTCAACTAGGTGAGTACAACTAGGTGAGTACACACACACACACACACACACACCCACACACACACACACACACACACACACACACACACACACACACACACACACACAGGAAGGGCACTGCAATGGATCAGAGAATCCCTGACAGGGAGGCAACAACGAGTTATGGTACGTGATGAAGTATCACAGTGGGCGCCTGTGACGAGCGGGGTCCCACACGGGTCGGTCCTAGGACCAGTGCTATTTTTGATGTATGTGAATGACATGGTGAAAGGGATAGACTTTGAAATGTCCCTGTTCGCAGATGATGTGAAGTTAATGAGAAGGATTAAATCGGATGAGGATCAGGCAGGACTACAAAGAGACCTGGACAGACTGGACACGTGGTTCAGCAACTGGCTTCTCGAATTCAACCCTGCCAAATGCAAAGTCATTAACATTGGGGAAGGGCAAAGAAGACCGCAGACAGAATATAGGCTAGGTGGACAAAGGCTGCAAACCTGGCTCAAGGAGAAAGATCTTGGGGTGACCATAACACCGAGCACGTCTCCGGAGGCACACATCAACCAGATAACTGTTGCAGCATATGGGCGCCTGGCAAACCTGAGAATAGCTTTCCCATACCTTAGTAAGGAATCGTTAAAGACACTGTACAGTGTACGTCAGGCCCATACTGGAGTATGCAGCATCAGTTTGGAACCCACACCTCGTCAAGCACATCAAGAAATTAGAGAAAGTACAAAGGTTTGCAACAAGACTAGTCCCAGAGCTAAGGGGAATGAGCTACGAAGAAAGGTTGAAGGAAATCAGACTGACGACACTGGAGGACATGAGGGTCAGTGGATAAATGATAGCATCATACAAAATAATGCGTGGAATAGACAAGGTGGACAGAGACAGGATGTTCCAGAGAGGGGACACAGAAACAAGAGGTCACAATTGGAAGCTGAAGACTCAGACGAGTCACAGGTATATTAGGAAGCACTTCTTCAGTTACAGAGTCGTCAGGAAGTGGAATAGCCTAGTAAGTGATGTAGTGGAGGCAGAAACCATACATAGCTTTAAGACGAGGTATGACAAAGCTCAGGAAGCAGAGAGAGAGAGAGGACCTAGTAGCGATCAGTGAAGAGGCGGGGCCAGGACCTCAGTCTTGACCCCTGCAACCACAATTAGGTGAGTACACACACACACACACATACACAAACACACACCGAAAAGTCAGAAACGAATATGCACAGATAAGAAAGGAGGCTCAGCGACAATATGAAAATGACATTGAATCGAAAGTCAAGTCTGACCCGAAGCTGTTGTATAGCCACATCAGGAGGAAAACAACAGTCGAGGACCAGGTAACCAGACTGAGGAAGGATGATAGGGAGTTCACAAGAAACGACCAAGAGGTATGTGAGGAGCTCAAAATACGATTTAAAGAAGTATTTACAGTGGAAACTGGTAGGACTCCAGGAAATCAGAACTGGGAGGTACACCAACAAGTGTTGGATGAGGTACATATAACCAAGGAGGATGTGAAGAAGCTGCTATGTGAACTTGATACCTCAAAGGCTTTGGGACCAGACAACATCTCTCCATGGTACTTAGAGAGGGAGCAGAGATGCTGTGTGTGCCATTAACAAAGATCTTCTGCACATCTATTGAAACTGGGCAACTCCCTGAGGTATGGAAGATGGCAAATATGGTCCCAATTTTTAAAAAAGGAGACAGACATGAGACATTAAACTACAGACCTGTGTCACTAACGTGTATAGTATGCAAAGTCATGGAGAAGATCATCAGCAAGAGAGTGGTGGAGCATCTGGAAAGAAACAAGTGTATAATCGACAACCAGCACGGTTTCAGGGTGGGAAAATCCTGTGTCACAAACCTACTGGAGTTTTATGACAAGGTGACAGAAGCAAGACAAGAGAAAGAGGAGTGGATAAACTGCATTTTCTTGGACTGCAGGAAGGCCTTCGATACAGTTCCTCACAAGAGGTTACTGCAAAAGCTAGAGGATCAGGCACACATAACGGGAAAGGCACTGCAATTAATCAGAGAATACCTGACAGGGAGGCAACAACGAGTCATGGTACGTGACGAGGTGTCAGTGTGGGCGCCTGTGACAAGCGGGGTTCCACAGGGGTCAGTCCTAGGACCTGTGCTGTTTTTGGTATATGTGAACGACATAACGGAAGGGATAGACTCAGAAGTGTCCTTGTTTGCAGATGATGTGAAGTTAATGAGGAGAATCAAATCGGTCGATGATCAGGCAGGACTACAAAGAGACCTGGACAGGCTACAAGCCTGGTCCAGCAACTGGCTCCTTGAGCTTAACCCTGCCAAATGCAAAGTCATGAAGATTGGGGAAGGGCAAGGAAGACCGCAGACACAGTATAGTCTAGGTGGCCAAAGACTGCAAACCTCGCTCAAAGAGAAAGATCTTGGGGTGAGTATAACACCGAGCACATCTCCTGAGGCGCACATCAATCAGATAACTGCTACAGCATACGGGCGCCTGGCAAACCTAAGGATAGCGTTCCGATACCTCAGTAGGAATCGTTCAAGACTTTGTACACCATTTACGTCAGGCCCATACTGGAGTATGCAGCACCAGTGTGGAATCCACACCTGGTCAAGCAAGTCAAGAAATTAGAGAAAGTGCAAAGGTTTGCAACAAGAATAGTCCCAGAGCTAAGGGAATTGTCCTACAAAGAAAAGTTAAGGGAAATCGGCCTGGCGACACTGGAGGACAAGAGGGTCAGGGAAGACATGATAAGGACATATAAAATACTGTGCGGAATAGACAAGGTGGACATAGACGGGATGTTCCAGAGATGGGACACAGAAACAAGAGGTCACGATTGAAAGTTGAAGACTCAGATGAATCAAAGGGATGTTAGGAAGTATTTCTTCAGTCACAGAGTTGTTAGGCAGTGGAATAGCCTAGAAAGTGACGTAGTGGAGGCGGGAACCATACATAGTTTTAAGACGAGGTATGATAGAGCTCATGGAGCAGGGAAAGAGAGGACCTAGTAGCAATCAGTGAAGAGGCGGGGCCAGGAGCTATGAATCGACCCCTGCAACCACAAATAGGTGAGTACAAATAGGTGAGTATGCACACACACACACACACACACACACACACACACAGCTGGTCAGGAAAGACAGTCCACTGAGAATAGAAGTTTCAGATATGACAGGGACTGAAGGCAAGAACATGTCAATGGAAGGAAATAAAATGCCTCAGAGGACGCAGATGGAGACTCAGTGGGAGGAGGAAAGGGCGAGGTCAGTTTTTGTGTACGGGCTCCAAGAAGCCAAGGGGGCCAACTTTGAAGAAATAAAACAGGAGGAGAAAAAAATGATTGAAGGCATCATGAAAACAATAGGGGAGGGCAATATGACCCAGGTGACAAATTTTCAGAGAATTGGGTGGTTTGCGAGTGGAAGGATACGGCCTGTCAGAGTAACTTTCAAGGAAGAATCAGTTCGAACCAGGATTCTGCAAGAGAAAGCAAGACTGAGGGACAAAGAGGGGTACCAGAGAGTATACCTCGACCGCGACAGAACACAAGAAGAAAGGACTACACTGAAAGAGAGGGTACAGAGACGCAAGGAGGAACGAGAAGCAATGAAAATGAGGAGGACCCAGACACAGGAGGAAGGGCAAACACACCCCACAGAATCTCCCACCAAAAGACTCCACCCGCGACATTCCCAACGCAACTGAGCAACCTATACTACAACCCACTCACTGTTCCCTCTGCCACCAATCCCCATATCACAAACCTCACCCCAACAGCTGTCCCTTATGGGCATTCTGACCCCACCCCCATCAACACAAACCCCACCTACACCACAGCCCCATATAGGCCCCCACCAAGGCTCTCGCTCCCCCAACCCCAATATTCTTGCATGACCACAATGATAGAAAAGAAACTAAAGGTTTGGTACACAAACGCGGATGGAATAATGAATAAACATGAGGAGTGGAATGAAAGAATCAGTGAAAAATCCCCAGACATCATAGCAGTCACAGAAACAAAACTCGCTGAGACAATAACAGACACAATCTTCCCAACAGGATATCAGATCCTGAGGAAAGATAGGAGTAGAGGGGGAGGAGGGGTTGCACTGCTCATAAAACACCGATGGGGATTTGAGGAAATGGAAGGCATGGACATGATTGGAGAAAGAGACTACATTGTAGGTACAATTCAGTCCGGAGAACATAAAGTAGTCATTGGAGTGATGTATAACCCACCACAGAACTGCAGGAGGCCAAGAGAGGAGTACGAAGAAAACAACAGGGTGATGGTGGAGACACTGGCTGAGGTGGCAAGAAGAGCTCACTCGAGCAGAGCAAAGTTACTGGTAATGGGCGATTTCAACCACAGGGAGATCGACTGGGAAAACCTGGAGCCACATGGGGGTCCCGAAACATGGAGAGCCAAGATGATGGATGTGGTACTTGAAAACCTCATGCATCAACATGTCAGGGACACAACCAGAGAGAGAGGGGAGGATGAGCCAGCAAGACTGGATCTTGTGTTCACCCTGAGCAGTTCAGACATTGAGGACATCACTTATGAGAGGCCCCTTGGAGCTAGCGATCATGTGGTTCTGAGTTTTGACTATATAGTAGAGTTACAAGTGGAGAAGGTAACAGGAACTGAAGGGGACAAGCCAAACTATAAAAGGGGGGACTACACAGGTATGAGAAACTTCCTGCAGGAGGTTCAGTGGGACAGAGAAATGGTAGGAAAATCAGTAAACGAGTTGATGGAATATGTGGCAACAAAGTGCAAGGAGGCAGAGGAAAGTTTTGTTCCCAAGGGAAACGGAAATAATAGGAAGACCAAAACGAGTCCTTGGTTTACCCGAAGGTGTAGGGAGGCAAAAACTAAGTGCAACAGAGAATGGAAAAGGTACAGGAGGCATAGGACCCAGGAAAACAAGGAGATTAGTAGAAGAGCCAGAAACGAGTATGCACAGATAAGGAGGGAGGCCCAGCGACAGTATGAAAACGACATAGCATCGAAAGTCAAATCTGACCCGAAACTGCTGTATAGCCACATTAGGAGGAAGACAACAGTCAAGGACCAGGTGATAAGGCTGAGGAAAGAAGGTGGAGAACTCACAAGAAACGATCAAGAGGTATGTGAGGAGCTCAACACGAGATTTAAGGAAGTATTTACAGTAGAGACAGGAAGGACTCTGGGGGGACAGACCAGATGGGGACACCAGCAAGGAATACACCAACAAGTGTTGGACGACATACATACAGATGAGGAGGAGGTGAAGAAACTGCTAAGGGACATCGATACCTCAAAGGCAATGGGACCGGACAACATCTCCCCGTGGGTCCTTAGAGAGGGAGCAGATATGTTGTGCGTGCCACTTACCACAATCTTCAACACATCCCTGGAAACTGGGCAACTACCTGAGGTATGGAAGACGGCAAATGTAGTTCCCATTTTCAAAAAAGGAGACAGAAAAGAGGCACTAAACTATAGACCTGTGTCATTGACGTGTATAGTATGCAAAATTATGGAGAAGATTATCAGGAGGAGAGTGGTGGAGCACCTGGAACGGAACAGGAGTATAAATGCCAACCAGCACGGATTCACGGAAGGCAAATCCTGTGTCACAAACCTTCTGGAGTTTTATGATAAAATAACAGAAGTAAGACAAGAGAGAGAGGGGTGGGTTGATTGCATCTTCTTGGACTGCAAGAAGGCCTTTGACACAGTTCCTCACAAGAGATTAGTGCAGAAGCTAGAGCATCAGGCGCATATAACAGGAAGGGCACTGCAATGGATCAGAGAATACCTGACAGGGAGGCAACAACGAGTCATGGTACGTAATGATGTATCACAGTGGGCACCTGTGACGAGCGGGGTCCCACAGGGGTCGGTCCTAGGACCAGTGCTATTTTTGGTATACGTGAACGACATGACGGAAGGGTTAGACTCAGAAGTGTCCCTGTTTGCAGATGATGTGAAGTTAATGAGGAGAATTAAATCTGATGAGGACCAGGCAGGACTTCAAAGAGACCTGGACAGACTGGACACCTGGTCCAGCAAATGGCTTCTCGAATTTAATCCTGCCAAATGCAAAGTCATGAAGATGGGGGAGGGGCACAGAAGACCACAGACAGAGTATAGGCTAGGTGGCCAAAGACTGCAAACCTCACTCAAGGAGAAAGATCTTGGGGTGAGTATAACACCGAGCATGTCTCCGGAAGCACACATCAATCAGATAACTGCTGCAGCATATGGGCGCCTGGCAAACCTGAGAACAGCATTCCGATACCTTAGTAAGGAATCATTCAAGACACTGTACACCGTGTATGTCAGGCCCATACTGGAGTATGCAGCACCTGTTTGGAACCCGCACTTGATAAAGCACGTCAAGAAACTAGAGAAAGTACAAAGGTTTGCGACAAGGTTAGTTCCAGAGCTAAGGGGAATGTCCTATGAAGAAAGATTAAGGGAAATCGGCCTGACCACACTGGAGGACAGGAGGGTCAGGGGAGACATGATAACGACATATAAAATACTGCGTGGAATAGACAAGGTGGACAAAGACAGGATGTTCCAGGGAGGGGACACAGAAACAAGAGGCCACAATTGGAAGTTGAAGACACAAATGAGTCAGAGAGATAGTAGGAAGTATTTCTTCAGTCATAGAGTTGTAAGGCAGTGGAATAGCCTAGAAAATGACGTAGTGGAGGCAGGAACCATACACAGTTTTAAGACGAGGTTTGATAAAGCTCATGGAGCGGGGAGAGAGAGGGCCTAGTAGCAACCGGTGAAGAGGCGGGGCCAGGAGCTAGGACTCGACCCCTGCAACCACAAATAGGTGAGTACAAATAGGTGAGTACACACACACACACACACTCACACACACACACAAATTTAACTAAGGAATTTTATAAACGAGACAGCAATAAATTCCTGTGGAAGTCATGTCTAATAAATCGGCCCAGGAGAGAGTAATGTGTTTGTAGCAAGCATCGAATACTCCATCTTGGCTCCCCACATCAAAGATCCTCCAACACCTCCTCCTCCTCCTCCTCCTCCTCCAACCACCTCCTCTTTCACCTCACCCTCCGCCTCCTCCTCTTCCTCCTCCTTTTTCTTCGTCCCAAGCTGACCTACCCCAACTCTGGCAACTAGCAAGCGTTGAAGGAAACGCTCTTCGCTATTTCTGTGTTGCCTGGTTGTGCGCATATATGTGTGTGTGTGTACTCACCTATTTGTATTCACCTATTTGTGGTTGCAGGGGTCGATTCATAGCTCCTGGTTCCGCCTCTTCACTGATCGCTGATAGGTCCTCTCTCTCTCTCTCTGCTCCATGAGCTTTATCATACCTCGTCTTAAAGCTATGCATAGTTCCTGCCTCCACTACATCACTTGCCAGACTATTCCACTTCCTGACAACTCTATGGCTAAAGAAACACTTCCTATCATGTCTTTGACGTGTGTATGTGTGTGCGTGTACTCACCTAGTTGAGGTTGCAGGGGTCAAGTCCTAGCTCCTGGCCCCCGTGTGTGTGTGTGTGTGAGAGAGAGAGAGAGAGAGAGAGAGAGAGAGAGAGAGAGAGAGAGAGAGAGAGAGAGAGAGAGAGAGAGAGAGAGAGAGAGAGAGAGAGAGAGAGAAAGAAAGAAAGAGAGAGAAAAAACTTGCTTATTAAGTAAGATACCTTCTATATACTCATATGTCCTCCCATGTAGTCCCATATAATCAGATATGCTCCATATATTCCCATGTACTCCCAAATACTCCCATATACTCCCATGTATTCCCTAATAAGAGAACGGGCCGAAACGTCGTCATTTAGCTTCCTCTCCTATACACAAATAACCCGACTTGGAGCATTGACAAGTTGCACTTTGTAAATGGTCAAGTCGAACCGAAACGTCGTCGTCAGCTCCTCTCTCTTTCGTGCCGGTTATTTGTGTATTGTTCCAGTCACAGTAGTTGAGTGGGAGACCTCGGTCAGGTGACCAAAAGCTGTGGGTCATCATATGACTAAGACCCGTGTCAGGAAACACTTGTCCTGTTTCCTGACATGTCTTACCTAAACTAACAAGTAGCTGTCCCAAGGAATTATGAACACACTAGGACGTTACCTACCCAGCTATTGCCACCTAGTTTTTGTGCCTCACACAAAACAGAGAACCTACGTCCTAGTGGCTGCTTAGGCATCAGGTTAGGTTAGGTAAAGTTTGCCAGGAAACAGGACAAGTGTCTCCTGACGTGGGTCTTAGTGATATGACGACCTGCAGCTGGAGCTTTTGGTTCCCATTATGAACGTGTCTCACTACTACTACTACTACTCTGCACCTCTCCTTCCGACAGTATTTAAGTCTCAACACTGTCGCTTGATCTTCAGTTAGTTCCAGACTTTGGAACAGAACTTCTCCAGGCTGAGGGACTGACAACCTCAAATCTACGACTTCAAGGGTGATGGACTGATTACATCGTCTCCTCATCTCTACTGTTCCTGCCTACTTTCTGTACTCGACTGAAGAAGCCTACTGTGTAGGCGAAACGTTTCGGAATAAAGTTGCCTAAATGTTGCCTATGTGTCTTATCTACCAACCTGTCGGTATTGTATACCATTTGATAATCATCTACGTGTCTCATGACGTGGGTCTTAGTCATATGACGACCGGCAGCTGGAGCTTTTGGTCCATAACGCATCTACATAGACCGCACTAGCGCCGGACCATCCTTCGTGTCCCTCCATCTGGTCTCTCCTGCACGCTGAGAAAAAGGTACGAATGCATAAATTGGTCCAGATAATGTTGCTAATGATCAGTATGTAACGAATAACCTCGGTAATTACACGCATTTTATCCTGCCAATGGTTAGTACCTGATCAGCCAGGCTGTGATTTGTACGTGCGGTCAGCAGTGACTACATGGTTGATTAGGCCCTGATCCCCCGGAACGCCCTCAAGGTAGACTCCAGGTAGACTCTGCGTAGACTCCACGTAGACCCTGGGTAGACTCCAGGTAGACTCCAGGTAGACTCCATGTAGACCCTAGGTAGACTCCAGACAGACTCCACGTAGACCCTAGGTAGACTCCAGGTAAATTCCACGTAGAACCTAGGATGACTCCAGGAAGTTTCCACTTAGACCCTAGGTAGACTCCAGGTAAACTCCACGTAGACCCTAGGTAGACTCCAGGTAGACTCCACGTAGACCTTAAGTAGACTCCAGGTAGACTTCATGTAGATCCTAGGTAGACTCCAGGTAGATTCCATGTAGACACTAGGTAGACTCCAGGTAGACTACGTAGACCCTAGGTAGACTCCAGGTAGACTCCAGGTAGACTCCAAGTAGACTCCAGGTGGACTCCAGGTAGCCCGGGCAGGAGTTAGAGCTAAGTCACGCTTCCTTGTTCCCCTCTTTGGTGAAGAAGAGACACGAGTTATCGAAAATGGGTGGGGTTTGAACTCATGGCAAGCAAGTCGTAAAACTCCAGGCTTAGCGGGGACTTGAGCAAGAGTTGATCCGGCCACGCTGGCGGGAGATTCATCTGTTTAAACTTGCATTTGTGGTCACAGCGGTGGCCCATGCTAACCTCCCTATGTTGTATAAATATACCCAACTGGATGAATGTTATTGTATCCAGCTGGCCCAGTGGTTAACGCACTGGCCTTAAAGTTTTACGACTCACTCGCCATGGATTCAAACCCCACCCGTTCCATGGTTTGGGTCTTAATCAGTTTCACGAAAGTACTGCTACTGTGCCTTTTTATTATTTAAGCTTATACTGGACAACGTTTCGCTCTTTTGCAGAACTTAATCAGGTCATGAATTGATAAATCTCTACACAGAGCGAAACGTCGTCCAGTTAAACCCTTGTTTAGTAACAAGTGTCGTATTATTGATGGTCTATAATGCCGGAAAGTCGATAAATAAGAACTATTTGCAACACCTGGGCCTCCAGAGGGACTGATCCCCTCGCACTGACGATGACTGACTCATCACATCAAAATTAACACTAAAAAGGCACAACCGTGACTGGAACAATACAAAGATAACCCGAACATAGCAGACTAAAACTTACGACGACGTTTGGGTCCGACTTGGACCATTAACTAGTCACACAGAAGAGCGAAGGGAAGAGAGCCAGTGTTGTATTCACTTGTATTTGACTGCAGAAGTCTGCTGTTGAATGCAGGTGAATACAACAATGGTGCAATACAACAATAAAGATGCCATACTATAAAGACGCAACACAACAATAAAGACGCAACACAACAATAAAGACGCAACACAACAATAATGACGCAACACAACAATAAAGACGCAACACAACAATAAAGACGCAACACAACAATAAAGACGCAACACAACAATAAAGACGCAACACAACAATAAAGACGCAACACAACAATAAAGACGCAACACAACAATAAAGACGCAACACAACAATAAAGACGCAACACAACAATAATGACGCAACACAACAATAATGACGCAACACAACAATAAAGACGCAACACAACAATAAAGACGCAACACAACAATAAAGACGCAACACAACAGTAAAGACGCAACACAACAATAAAGACGCAACACAACAATAATGACGCAACACAACAATAAAGACGCAACACAACAATAAAGACGCAACACAACAATAAAGACGCAACACAACAATAAAGACGCAACACAACAGTAAAGATGCCATACTATAAAGACGCAACACAACAATAAAGACGCAACACAACAATAAAGACGCAACACAACAATAAAGACGCAACACAACAGTAAAGATGTCATACTATAAAGACGCAACACAACAATAAAGACGCAACACAACAATAAAGACACAACACAACAATAAAGACGCAACACAACAATAAAGACGCAACACAACAATAAAGACGCAACACAACAATAAAGACGCAACACAACAATAAAGACGCAACACAACAGTAAAGATGTCATACTATAAAGACGCAACACAACAATAAAGACGCAACACAACAATAAAGACGCAACACAACAGTAAAGATGTCATACTATAAAGACGCAACACAACAATAAAGACGCAACACAACAATAAAGACGCAACACAACAATAAAGACGCAACACAACAATAAAGACGCAACACAACAATAAAGACGCAACACAACAGTAAAGATGCCATACAATAAAGACGCAACACAACAATAAAGACGCAACACAACAATAAAGACGCAACACAACAGTAAAGATGCCATACTATAAAGACGCAACACAACAATAAAGACGCAACACAACAATAAAGACGCAACACAACAGTAAAGATGCCATACTATAAAGACGCAACACAACAATAAAGACGCAACACAATAAAGACGCAACACAACAATAAAGACGCAACACAACAATAAAGACGCAACACAACAATAAAGACGCAACACAACAATGAATAATCTCTAGTGTTGCTCAGGTGTTCCATCCATCAGCAACATGAATATTGCTCAACTTCAACACTACGAACACCATTTCCCCTTCCCTTCCCCCCTCCTTCCCCTCGCTCCCTCTCACCTTCCCCTCAACCTACTCTACTCCCCCTCCCCCTCGGTTTTCCTCGGTGATTGTCAGTCCTTTTCAATACGTGCATTGTTACTGTGGCTGCAGACTGTGGTAGTCCGTCCCTCCGCTCGTAACGTTCACACACAACACAAAACTTCCAGATTCTCAACAAAAGCTTATTGTTGTTCACTTATTATAAACAAAAATCTTTCCTGCGTTTTTCCCTCTGGGACTTTTTTTTTTCGGTGTTGCAAGAGGCAGTTGGTCCTTACGCAATTTTTAATCAGGTGGATTATTTCTGATTTCGTATTTTTTGGGGAGGTGGAAAGGGGTAGATAGAGGATTTTGTGCCAAAAATTATAATTAAAAATTTTGAGAGGAAGGGGATAGATAGAGGATTTTGTGCCAAAAATTATAATTAAAAATTTTGAGAGGAAGGGGGTAGATAGAGGATTTTGTGCCTAAAATTATAATTAAAAATTTTGAGAGGAAGGGGGTAGATAGAGGATTTTGTGCCTAAAATTATAATTAAAAATTTTGAGAGGAAGGGGGTAGATAGAGGATTTTGTGCCAAAACTTATAATTAAAAATTTTGAGAGGAAGGGGCTAGATAGAGGATTTTGTGCCAAAAATTATAATTAAAAATTTTGAGAGGAAGGGGGTAGATAGAGGATTTAGTGCCAAAAATTATAATTAAAAATTTTGAGAGGAAGGGGGTAGATAGAGGATTTTGTGCCAAAAATTATAATTAAAAATTTTGAGAGGAAGGGGGTAGATAGAGGATTTAGTGCCAAAAATTATAATTAAAAATTTTGAGAGGAAGGAGGTAGATAGAGGATTTTGTGCCTAAAATTATAATTAAAAATTTTGAGAGGAAGGGGGTAGATAGAGGATTTTGTGCCAAAAATTATAATTAAAAATTTTGAGAGGAAGGGGGTAGATAGAGGATTTTGTGCCAAAAATTATAATTAAAAATTTTGAGAGGAAGGGGGTAGATAGAGAATTTTGTGCCTAAAATTATAATTAAAAATTTTTAGTGGAATTTTTTTTTTGTGATTATTATAAAACAATTTACCTGCTTGTTTTGTTTGTATTGTTTAAATATCCCAGGGTTGTTTTGTTTTTGTGTTTCTGGTTCTTTTGATTTTGTTTTTAAATCCAGTCTGGTTTATCAGATGAGAATTTATTTTAGTCCTCATTTTGGGATTAAATTATTCTTTTGTGGTGACGGACCCGTCACGAGTTGCCTTGATGACCCTCGTGTAGTAGATAGGCTTGAAACGCTATTGAAAAACCTAACACTGAGAGGTGTATGTTGTATATTCACTGAGAGGTGTATGCCTCTCTGTGTATATACACTGGGAGGTGCATGCCTCTCTGTGTATATACTCTGGGAGGTGTATGCCTCTCTGTGTATATACACTGGGAGGTGCATGCTTCTCTGTGTATATACACTGGGAGGTGCATGCCTCTCTGTGTATATACACTGGGAGGTGCATGCCTCTCTGTGTATATACACTGGGAGGTGCATGCCTCTCGGTATATACACACTTTGAGGTGTATGCCTCTCTGTGTATATACACTGAGATGTGCATGCCTCTCTGTACATACACTGAGAGGAGTATGCCTCTTTGTGTATACACACTGTGAGGTGTATACCTCTCGTAGTATACACACTCTGAGGTGTATTCCTCTCGGTGTGTATATATATATATACACTGAGAGGTGTATTCCTCTCGGTGTATACATATAAACTGAGAGGTGTATGTCTCTCGATGTATATATACACTTAATTCACCATTTACCGTCTTACGCCCAAACTGGAAGCCACACTGCAATCCTATCTTCTAATCTGGGCAGTCATCTTCTGAAAAGGACCTCAGTTGAAGGTTAAAGCGTACAGACAGCCTATCACTGTCTCCATATAGGCAGAGACTTTTCACCAACTACTATTCAAGACACGTTTATAGTTCAACAAATAAATCCATAAGTAGTCGTAAATTATAGCTGTCATTTAGAGCTGTCAGTTGTAGCCGAAATATATATATAAATATATATATATATATATATATATATATATATATATATATATATATATATATATATATATATATATTATGGTTCGTGTGGCAGGTTAGTGTGCACACCTTCGTTATCTTCTGGTAGGTAGACTACAACTCTTACTGACGTCACTGGCAGCCTTCGAGAGGTAGATAGCAAGAATAGTTACGTTATAAGAATATGAACAGTGACATTGATAATAAGAATAGTGACAGATAGTAAGAACAGTGACATAGATAGTAAGAATAGTGACATAATAAGAATAGTGACATAGTAAGAATAGTGACATAGTAAGAATAATGACATGGTAAGAATAGTGACATAATAAGAATGGTGACATAGTAAGAAGAGTGACATAATAAGAATAGTGACATGGTAAGAATAGTGACATAGTAAGAATAGTGACATAGTAAGAATAGTGACATAGTAAGAATAATGACATGGTAAGAATAGTGACATAATAAGAATGGTGACATAGTAAGAAGAGTGACATAATAAGAATAGTGACATGGTAAGAATAGTGACATAGTAAGAATAGTGACATAGTAAGAATAGTGACATAGTAAGAATAATGACATGGTAAGAATAGTGACATAATAAGAATGGTGACATAGTAAGAAGAGTGACATAATAAGAATAGTGACATAGTAAGAATAGTGACATAGTAAGAATAGTGACATAGTAAGAATAGTGACATAGTAAGAAGAGTGACATGGTAAGAATAGTGACATAGTAAGAATAGTGACACAGTAAGAATAGTGACATAGTAAGAAGAGTGACATAGTAAGAATAGTGACATAGTAAGAATAGTGACATAGTAAGAATAGTGACATAGTAAGAATAGTGACATAGTAAGAATAGTGACATAATAAGAATGGTGACATAGTAAGAAGAGTGACATAATAAGAATAGTGACATAGTAAGAATAGTGACATAGTAAGAATAGTGACATAGTAAGAATAGTGACATAGTAAGAATAATGACATGGTAAGAATAGTGACATAATAAGAATGGTGACATAGTAAGAAGAGTGACATGGTAAGAATAGTGACATAGTAAGAATAGTGACATAGTAAGAAGAGTGACATAGTAAGAATTGTGCCCCAGAGATCCTTAGATGTCACCATATATCGACAACTAATTTCTGACCCCCAGATAGTTAAAACAGTATTTGAGATATCCTGGGATGTCGCCTTATAACGGCACGGGATATCTAGACAAAGGCCAGGCTTATAGCAAGGCAACTGAGCATGATAAACGTATTGCAGCAGCATGCAAATATGCTCCTAATTGTTTTTCAGTCTTCATAAGCATATTAATAAATAAATTCATAGTACGTAAGAATAGTGACATAGTAAGAAGAGTGACATAGTAAGAAGAGTGACATAGTAAGAATAGTGACATAGTAAGAAGAGTGACATAGTAAGAAGAGTGACATAGTAAGAATAGTGACATAGTAAGAAGAGTGACATAGTAAGAATAGTGACATAGTAAGAATAGTGACATAGTAAGAAGAGTGACATAGTAAGAAGAGTGACATAGTAAGAATTGTGCCCCAGAGATCCATAGATGTCACCATATATCGTTTTCTGACCCCCAGTAGTTAAAACAGTATTTGAGATATCATAAACGGCACGGGATATTAGACAAAGGCCAGGCTAAGCAAGGCAACTGAATGATAAACGTATTGCATGCAGCTCCTACGCAACTCTATACCCAACAGGATCTAATATAAAACCACGGAACGAGTGGGGTTTGAATTCATGGCAAGTGAGTTGTGAAACTCCAGGCCAGTGCGTTAACCACTGGACCAGCTGGCTACACTAAGATTCATCCAACTAGGTATATTTATACACCATAGGGAGGTCAGCATGGGCCACTTCTGTGACCACAAATGTTAGTTTATATAGAGGAATCTCCCGCCAGCGTGGCCGTGATGAACTCAAGCTCAAGTCCCCTCAAAGCTTGGAGTTTCACGACTGGCCTGCCATGAGTTCTAACCCCACCAATAACCTGGTTTGTTTACCTTCATGTTATTACGACTTCGATGAGTCAGGATCTAATATACGCTGATCGTTCCACTCTTAAAACAATAGGTCAGAGGACACTGTAAAATCTGCAGGTACAACATTGTGTACAGTGTTAAGTACTGCGCATGAGATACCACCACAGAAAGAGCATAGAGCATATAGAAAGAGCATATAGAATACGTGTATTCTATACACGTATTCTATATTATTATCATTATCATGGGGAGCGCTAAACCCGTAGAAATTA
The DNA here is from genome assembly GCF_038502225.1 of Cherax quadricarinatus. Classification (NCBI taxonomy): domain Eukaryota; kingdom Metazoa; phylum Arthropoda; class Malacostraca; order Decapoda; family Parastacidae; genus Cherax; species Cherax quadricarinatus. Next base: position 533,634 of record NC_091350.1, read on the forward strand.
TACAGCGTTTGTGGGGGAGGGTATAGAAGGTATTCAGGTTTAATTCAGGGAACCGGAGCACAGATCCAATTCCCTAGATCAAGAGCCTCTCATCAGCGTCACCTTTGAGAGGGTGAGAGAGAGCACTGGTGGTAGAAAGGTACCTCCTGTGGAAGAAGCATTCACTGGTAGAGCTCTATCAGGTCACGTCATGTCAAAGCTCCACGTAGAGTGGAGCGCTGCCCCCTCCTCCCCCCCCCAAAAAAAAATCTTTCTGTACGGAGATGTATGTTACTCTTTCTAAAAGAAATCATTGAAATTATTGATTCGAAAAAGAGATTCTCGTGTCTGCCTAATTTTTTTTAAGATGCAAAACAAACACAGGGAGAGATGTATGATAGCTCTAGGCCTTTCGTGTTGCAATCAACACGTCATCAGCAGCTTGCAATGTTGCGGAAATGATAGAATTTGATCAGTCCCTTATCCTGATAGAAGGTGATCAGTCCCTTATCCTTGATAGAAGGTGATCAGTCCCTTATCCTTGATAGAAGGTGATCAGTCCCCTAGCCTTGATAGAAGGTGATCAGTCCATTATCCTTGATAGAAGGTGATCAGTCCCCTAGCCTTGATAGAAGGTGATCAGTCCCCTAGCCTTGATAGAAGGTGATCAGTCCCTTATCCTTGATAGAAGGTGATCAGTCCCCTAGCCTTGAAAGACGATGATCAGTCCCTTAGCCTCGACAGAAGGCGATCAGCCCCTTAGTCTTGATGTAGGTTATGCTGATAGCAAGACTCTGCTTATCTACTAGCCGCTACAACTGCTCAATAGCCGGTTAGCCCAGTGACAAACACCAGCCCCTGTTCCTCAACTTACAAACAACACCATGACATCCCTGGTCACCCCTTCTAAGGCACTGCTGTACAATCCCTGGTCACCCCTCCTAAGGCACTGCTGTACAATCCCTGGTCACCCCTCCTAAGGCACTGCTGTACAATCCCTGGTTACCCTTCCTAAGGCACTGCTGTACAATCCCTGGTCACCCCTCCTAAGGCACTGCTGTACAATCCCTGGTCACCCCTCCTAAGGCACTGCTGTACAATCCCTGGTCACCCCTCCTAAGGCACTGCTGTACAATCCCTGGTCACCCCTCCTAAGGCACTGCTGTACAATCCCTGGTTACCCTTCCTAAGGCACTGCTGTACAATCCCTGGTCACCCCTCCTAAGGCACTGCTGTACAATCCCTGGTCACCCCTCCTAAGGCACTGCTGTACAATCCCTGGTCACCCCTCCTAAGGCACTGCTGTACAATCCCTGGTCACCCCTCCTAAGGCACTGCTGTACAATCCCTGGTTACCCTTCCTAAGGCACTGCTGTACAATCCCTGGTCACCCCTCCTAAGGCACTGCTGTACAATCCCTGGTTACCCTTCCTAAGGCACTGCTGTACAATCCCTGGTTACCCTTCCTAAGGCACTGCTGTACAATCCCTGGTCACCCCTCCTAAGGCACTGCTGTACAATCCCTGGTCACCCCTCCTAAGGCACTGCTGTACAATCCCTGGTCACCCCTCCTAAGGCACTGCTGTACAATCCCTGGTCGCCCCTCCTCAGGCACTGCTGTACAATCCCTGGTCACCCCTCCTAAGGCACTGCTGTACAATCCCTGGTCACCCCTCCTAAGGCACTGCTGTACAATCCCTGGTCATCCCTCCTAAGGCACTGCTGTACAATCACTGGTCACCCCTCCTAAGGCACTGCTGTACAATCCCTGGTCACCCCTCCTAAGGCACTGCTGTACAATCCCTGGTCATCCCTCTTAAGGCACTGCTGTACAATCCCTGGTCACCCCTCCTAAGGCACTGCTGTACAATCCCTGGTCACCCCTCCTAAGGCACTGCTGTACAATCCCTGGTCACCCCTCCTAAGGCACTGCTGTACAATCCCTGGTCACCCCTCCTAAGGCACTGCTGTACAATCCCTGGTCACCCCTCCTAAGGCACTGCTGTACAATCCCTGGTCACCCCTCCTAAGGCACTGCTGTACAATCCCTGGTCACCCCTCCTAAGGCACTGCTGTACAATCCCTGGTCACCCCTCCTAAGGCACTGCTGTACAATCCCTGGTCACCTCTCCTAAGGCACTGCTGTACAATCCCTGGTCACCCCTCCTAAGGCACTGCTGTACAATCCCTGGTCACCCCTCCTAAGGCACTGCTGTACAATCCCTGGTCACCCCTCCTAAGGCACTGCTGTACAATCCCTAGTCACCCCTCCTAAGGCACTGCTGTACAATCCCTGGTCACCCCTCCTAAGGCACTGCTGTACAATCCCTGGTCACCCTTCCTAAGGCACTGCTGTACAATCCCTGGTCACCCCTCCTAAGGCACTGCTGTACAATCCCTGGTCACCCCTCCTAAGGCACTGCTGTACAATCCCTGGTCACCCCTCCTAAGGCACTGCTGTACAATCCCTGGTCACCCCTCCTAAGGCACTGCTGTACAATCCCTGGTCACCCCTCCTAAGGCACTGCTGTACAATCCCTGGTCACCCCTCCTAAGGCACTGCTGTACAATCCCTGGTCACCCCTCCTAAGGCACTGCTGTACAATCCCTGGTCACCCCTCCTAAGGCACTGCTGTACAATCCCTGGTCACCCCTCCTAAGGCACTGCTGTACAATCCCTGGTCACCCCTCCTAAGGCACTGCTGTACAATCCCTGGTCACCCCTCCTAAGGCACTGCTGTACAATCCCTGGTCACCCCTCCTAAGGCACTGCTGTACAATCCCTGGTCACCCCTCCTAAGGCACTGCTGTACAATCCCTGGTCACCCCTCCTAAGGCACTGCTGTACAATCCCTGGTCACCCCTCCTAAGGCACTGCTGTACAATCCCTGGTCACCCCTCCTAAGGCACTGCTGTACAATCCCTGGTCACCCCTCCTAAGGCACTGCTGTACAATCCCTGGTCACCTCTCCTAAGGCACTGCTGTACAATCCCTGGTCACCCCTCCTAAGGCACTGCTGTACAATCCCTGGTCACCCCTCCTAAGGCACTGCTGTACAATCCCTGGTCACCCCTCCTAAGGCACTGCTGTACAATCCCTGGTCACCCCTCCTAAGGCACTGCTGTACAATCCCTGGTCACCCCTCCTAAGGCACTGCTGTACAATCCCTGGTCACCCCTCCTAAGGCACTGCTGTACAATCCCTGGTCACCCCTCCTAAGGCACTGCTGTACAATCTGCCAACCACAGTGACTGATAGACGCTTACTTGCTCTTGGGTTACAGCACCAGAAATGACCGATGAAGTACAGTGTGGAGGACTTAATGCTGTAGGGGAAGGATATTATTATTATTATTATTATTATTATTATTATTATTATTATTATTATTATTATTATTATTATTATTATTATTATTATTATTATTATTATTGTTTTTGTTGTTGTTGTTATTGTTGTTGTTCTTGTTGCTGCTTTTATTGCCATTGTTATTGTAAATGTTTTATTATTATTATTATTATTATTATTATTATTATTATTATTATTATTATTATTATTATTATTATTATTATTATAAGTGAGGAAAGTGAAGCAATCAGGCTGAATTCAATGAAAAAGATGATAGATCCACTACCTTGGATCAAGAGCCCCGCACGTGCATTTTACAAAACGCTCGATCAAGAACTCCGTGAGCGAAACGTTGTCTTAGCAAATATTCGATCTGCTCTAAGTGCAGCATCCAGAAAACAGCTCACTGGATATGAAGAACCTTTCCGAAAGTGTTCCAGATGTAACTATGGCAACAGCGGTGCCTCCCTGCCAGGCCTCCTGGCCCCTCACTCTTCTACCCAATACCTGGAGTATACCTGCAGAGGGCTTCCGGGGGTCAACGCCCCCGCGGCCCTGTCTGTGACCAGGCACTTTCAAATTTTCTATGAACTTGTGGTCTTCCTCTAACGTTTCTCACATTTCTCACTCTGGGAATCTTGTTTCTCACTTGTAGGGTTCTTTACTGACTGTTTAATTATCTAGAAAAACGTTAATTTGGGCGACACCCTGGTACCATCTGTAAGCCAGCTGTCTAAGATAATAACGTATTAAACCAGCTACCTATGGTACTAGGAGAGTATTCCCTAGTAATAGCACATACCTAGGCGCTGGTAATAGCACATATCTAGGCGCTGGTAATAGCACATATCTAGGCGCTGGTAATAGCACATATCTAGGCGCTGGTAATAGCACATATCTAGGCGCTGGTAATAGCACATATCTAGGCGTTGGTAATAGCACATATCTAGGCGCTGGTAATAGCACATATCTAGGCGCTGGTAATAGCACATATCTAGGCGCTGGTAATAGCACATATCTAGGCGCTGGTAATAGCACATATCTAGGCGCTGGTAATAGCACATATCTAGGCGCTGGTAATAGCACATATCTAGGCGCTGGTAATAGCACATACCTAGGCGCTGATAATAGCACATACCTAGGCGCTGGTAATAGCACATACATAGGCGCTGGTAATAGCACATACCTAGGCGCTGATAATAGCACATACCTAGGCGCTGATAATAGCACATATCTAGGCGCTGGTAATAGCACATACATAGGCGCGCGGCTGCTACCTAGAAATCACTATGATAACTTTCGACAAAAAAAAATAATACTGACAAGGGTCTAACTAGATAGATCGTCAGGACAAGCCAATAGGTTTTCTTAAGTGGTGCTCCGTGGCCTGGTGGCTAAAGCTCTCGCTTCACACGGCGAGGGTCCGGGTTCCATTCCCGGCGAGGGTAGAAACATTGTTCGTGTTTCCTTACACCGGTTGACTATGCTCACCATCAGTAAAATGGGTACCTGGGTGTTAGTTGACTGGTGTGGGTCGCATCCTGGGACAAAACTGACCTAATTTGCCCGAAATGCTCAGTATAACAAGTGGTTTTCTATATAGTAGTATGTCACTGATGTCAGCTATGGTCTGTATACCTTGTACATGTACTGGTAGAAATAAAGATTATTATTATTATTATTATTATTATTATTATTATTATTATTATTATTATTATTATTATTGTGTCCTCAAGTCGACGCTTTGGACAAATAGAAGTTATAAATAACAAAAAGGTATGAAAAGGCCACAACACCGTGGTTGGAACAATAGCAGTCACAACACCGTGGTTGGAACAATAGCAGTCACAACACCGTGGTTGGAACAATAGCAGTCACAACACCGTGGTTGGAACAATAGCAGTCACAACACCGTAGTTGGAACAATAGCAGTCACAACACCGTCGTTGGAACAAAAGCAGTCACAACACCGTGGTTGGAACAATAGCAGTCACAACACCGTGGTTGGAACAATAGCAGCCACAACACCGTGGTTGGAACAATAGCAGTCACAACACCGTGGTTGGAACAATAGCAGTCACAACACCGTGGTTGGAACAATAGCAGTCACAACACCGTGGTTGGAACAATAGCAGTCACAACACCGTGGTTGGAACAATAGCAGTCACAACACCGTGATTGGAACAATAGCAGTCACAACACCGTGATTGGAACAATAGCAGTCACAACACCGTGGTTGGAACAATAGCAGTCACAACACCGTGGTTGGAACAATAGCAGTCACAACACTGTGGTTGGAACAATAGCAGTCACAACACCGTGGTTGGAACAATAACAGTCACAACACCGTGATTGGAACAATAACAGTCACAACACCGTGATTGGAACAATAACAGTCACAACACCGTGGTTGGAACAATAACAGTCACAACACCGTGGTTGGAACAATAACAGCCACAGCACCATGGCTGGAACAATAACAGTCACAACACCGTGGTTGGAACAATAACAGTCACAACACCGTGGTAGGAACAATAACAGTCACAACACCGTGGTTGGAACAATAACAGCCACAACACCATGGCTGGAACAATAACAGTCACAACACCGTGGTTGGAACAATAACAGCCACAGCACCATGGCTGGAACAATAACAGTCACAACACCGTGGTTGGAACAATAACAATCACAGCACCGTGGTAGGAACAATAACAGTCACAACACCGTGATTGGAACAATAACAGTCACAACACCGTGGTTGGAACAATAACAGCCACAGCACCATGGCTGGAACAATAACAGTCACAACACCGTGGTTGGAACATTAACAATCACAGCACCGTGGTAGGAACAATAACAGTCACAACACCGTGATTGGAACAATAACAGTCACAACACCGTGGTTGGAACAATAACAGCCACAGCACCATGGCTGGAACAATAACAGTCACAACACCGTGGTTGGAACAATAACAATCACAGCACCGTGGTAGGAACAATAACAGTCACAACACCGTGGTTGGAACAATAACAGCCACAACACCATGGCTGGAACAATAACAGTCACAACACCGTGGCTGGAACAATAACAGTCACAACACCGTGATTGGAACAATAACAGTCACAACACCATGATTGGAACAATAACACCCACAACACCATGGCTGGAGCAATAACAGTCACAACACCGTGGTTGGAACAATAACAATCACAGAACCGTGGCTGGAACAATAACAATCACAACACCGTGATTGGAACAATAACAGCCACAACACCGTGGTTGGAACAATAACAATCACAGCACCGTGGTTGGAACAATAACAGTCACAACACCGTGGTTGGAACAATAACAGTCACAACACCGTGTACCTGGAACAATACACAAGTAACCTGTACTTAGGAGACAGAAACTTAAAACGATATTTCGGTCCGAACTGGACCACTAACAAGTCACGTTGTTAGTGACTACTTAATGGCCCGAGCCGGACCGTACGTCGTCACAAGTTACAGTCTCCTAAGAGCGGGTTATTTGTGTATCAATAACAAAATTGTAAATGAAATTTGCAAATTAGCATGACGTCAGATGTTGCTTCATGTTGACCTTGCACAAGTTGGGAATATTTATCAATATATTTACTGAGAGCTGCGTCATAATGTCTTAGGTAGGATGAAGGGAGGAGGTACTCGCGTTTATTTTTTAATTGTCTTTTAATGCTGTCTTCTGAGTGGAAAGTTATAAGATAGAGAGAGAGAGAGGGAGAGAGAGTTTAAGCAGACAGGTAATTCTCAAAGATAGGCAATTCTAACAGGCAGGTAGTTATAACAGATAAACAGACCGTTTCTCCAAACACAGACGATTTTACCAAAATATCAGTTTCTAACTCTCTCTCTCTCTCTCTCTCTCTCGTTTTCTCTCTCTCTCTCTGACACACACACACACACACACATACACACATCGGCAGTATACAAAAAACAGCCAAGGGTCACACCATCACTATTGAAGACCAGCGTCAGGAAGGAGGGGTCAACAGAGGCAGTGGACACGGCTAGGGAGGCTCCTCATTGACCAGAGGACTGACCCTGGTGGACCTGAGGCTGGATGCGGGAGGAAAGGAAGGGATTACAGAAGCATAAGTAACACGGCAGAGAGAGGAAGGTGGCTAGAGGAACGGAGAAAGAGAAAAGGTGTGAAAGAAAAGAGAGAGAGAGAGGGAGAGAGAGAGAGAGAGAGAGAGAGAGAGAGAGAGAGAGAGAGAGAGAGAGAGAGAGAGAGAGAGAGAGAGAGAGAGAGCGATGTGAAAAGAAAGTAGGACTGACAGGTAAAGCTCTAAGCAGAGCTTTACCGTGACTTGATAAAGCTCTACTCTGCGCGATTAGCAGAACAAAATTTAGATTTATCCTGCTTCAACTGTCTTTCTACTAAGCAAAGGTGACAAAGCTACCAGACGTTAATTCTCGCACGCTATTTGACGGAGGTCAACCACTGTTTGAGGGTCAGAGAAGAATGATCATCATCCCCAAAGAAAAAATTGTTGAGAGAGGGTTTGCAGATGTGCCGGCCTGCTGAGTATGTCCCGGGAGTGACCACTGGCCAGCTGCATTGACCAGTAACGATTTTCATTGTGGACGAGCCCCCAGGCCGGCACGATGCATAGCCTCTCCTCTTCTTCATCGAATGGGAGGCTGTTGGTGTTTTATCCTCCAGGGGGAATGTCTACTGACGCGGGGTTTAGTTGTATATGATGACTAAGGGGATATGCAACCGTCAGAGGGCCCGTGCTGAATTTCCTCCCACATTTGGAAAAAAAAACGCCCTGTACAAGATGTGTTCCTAATATTTTTTGTCCGTGGTTCGGGATCCCCAATAGACTGACAGAGTCGCGCGTACCGGACGCAGCCTGAAATCTCCGCTACTAATACCCCTGAATGACCTACACGGATTTAACACTTCATGACACACAACACAGTGCAGTAAGCTCGCAGGAAACGAGCGATATCTTAATATGCTATATAACCACAGCGAGAGGTAATAATAATATTCCATACACTTTCGTTATCTCTCATCAATGTTCTCATGGAAAGGTAAAAGCAATGGAACTTTGCTACTTTCACTTTGGTTATATTACATCAATATGTTTATTGTGTACCTCATAATCATCCTGTGGACGGTAGTGGCTAGTTTATTGCGCATAAATCTATTCTCTACACGTTATTGGCTAGTTTATTGTGCCCCCCCTTATCCATTCTCTAGAGTCTAGCCTGTAGTGGCTAGTTTATTGTGCTCCCTATACTCATCCTGTGAACGATATAGGCTAGTTTACTGAACTTATTAAAAAATAGCACTAGTAACACATGTGTCTGTCCTCTTACCTAACATAATTCAACTTCGCTTTTATTCTAGTGACATGTGCGTTCAGGCAGATGACAATAGTGTTCCTAAGCCTAGTAACTGGACAGGGATCAGCAACTCCTGTACAGGCAACAGCTACTACCACTCTCAAACTGATGGACATTCCCTCAGACATTTCTGCTCATACCAGGCAGCGATCCTGTACTACCAGGAGATCCATCCAAATTTTGCTAAAATAAAAAAAAAAACATCACCCATCACGTACCGTTAAAACATCCCAATCCCTTATCCCCCACCTTTTCTCCCCTTCCCTTCTCTCCCCTCCCCTCCCCTTCCCTCTCACATCTTACCCCCAACCCCCCCAATTCACTCACAACACACAGCAACCAGGCCAAAAGGTATGTTGACACTGGTGACGTCACAGAGACTTAGGTTCACCGATAAGTTTGAGTGAACTACGTTCATTGATGGTTTTCAGTGGCTTACGTTCACTAAGAACTTTCAGTGATCTACGTTCAGTGTTGAGTTTCATTACCTAACTCTGAATTCTTAAGAGGATTATGTGAATTTATTCGTAATATATATATATATATATATATATATATATATATATATATATATATATATATATATATATATATATATATATATATATATTGTAACCACGAATGAGTAGTATTTAATCATTTATAACATTGCGATTAGCCGAGGAGTCGAACCCCTGTCGTTTTAGCCCGCCTCATGGTGAACGAAAATTCATGACGCTCTAACCCACTGGACCGCTCAATCCTACAAGAATCATGCACCCAGCAGAGCTGGGTGTCTTACCGTGATCCGAGGACATACGGCGGTGTGGGTCCCTCTGAGCTAATTTCATTCTACTCCCCGTTTGGTGTAGTAGCTTCCATGAGCAATATATTTATTATTGTAACCACGAACGAGTTCAAATCTTCGTCTAGTCGCGGTGTTGTTATTGATTAAATATCACTCGTTCGTGGTTACAATAATATATATATATATATATATATATATATATATATATATATATATATATATATATATATATATATATATATATATATATATATATATATATATATATACTGCTCGTGGAAGCTAGTACACCAAACGGGGAGTAGAATGAAATTAGCTCTGAGGCACCCACACTGCCGTATGTCCTCGGATCACGGTAAAACACTTAGTTCTGCTGGGTGCGTGATATTTGTAGGACTGGGTGGTCCCGTGAGTTAGAGCGTCGTGAATTTTCGTTCACCATCAGGCAGGCTAAACCGACACAGGTTCGAGCCCTCGGCTAGTCACAGTGTTGTTATATATATATATATATATATATATATATATATATATATATATATATATATATATATATATATATATATATATATATATATATATATATTACATCTGCTTTATTTATTCCTCTTTCTCTCCTTTCTTCCTCCTTTCTTTCTTTCTTTTTCTTGCTGCTGCTGCGCAGTTTATATTTTCGTTCCTTCTCCTGTTTCTGTTCTTCGTCTGCTCTTGTACCTCCTACTCGGTTTCCTGTTTCTACTCTACATCTGTTCCTCTTCCTTCTGTGCCTGTTCCTCCTTTACAGAGTACTATGCTTTCTTACGTTTCTGGTCTGTACCTGTTCATTTTCCTTCTTTTCTCCTTTTTATCCGTTTTTTTCTCTAGTCCCTCCTTTGTATCTTCTGTTGCTGCTACTGTTGTTGCTGCTCCTACTGCTATTGTTGTTGTTATTGTTGTTGCTGCTGCTACTGTTGTCATTGCTATTGCTGCTACTGTTGTTGTTGCTGCTGCTACTGTTGTCATTGCTATTGCTGCTACTGTTGTTGTTATTGCAGCTCCTGCTACTGTTGTTGTTGCTGCTACTTTTGAAGCTGCTGTTAATGTTGCTTTTGGTTGCTATTGCTGCTGTCGATTTTGCCGTTGCTGCTGTTATTGTTGTTGCCGTTAGTGGTGTTGTTGGTAGTTGAGGGTGAGGAGGTGAGTGGGTCATACCTGAGGCTGGGAGTCAAGGAAGAGCTTCACCCTCCTGGAGGATCACCCACAGCAAGAAGCTGGAGTGTTTCCATAACCTGATCCTTGGACAAACTTGTCCCTCCACCTCCAGTCTCTTACTCCCTCTACTTTTCGGGTACCTCTCTTTCTCTCTCCCTCCACACAGCAATCTACCCTCCCTCCCACCCTCCCTCCACAGCAATCTACCCTCTCTCCCTCCACAGCAATCTGCCCTCCCTCCCTCCACAGCAATATACCCTCCCTCCCTACCTCCACAGCAATCTACCCTCCCTCTCTCCACAGCAACCTACTCTCCCTCCCTCCTCAGCAATCTACCCTCCCTCTCTCCACAGCAACCTACTCTCCTTCCCTCCACAGCAATCTACCCTCCCTCCCTCCACAGCAACCTACTCTCCCTCCCTCCACAGCAATCTACCCTCCCTTCGTCCCTCCCTCCCTCTCACCCTCCCTCCCTCCCTCTCTCCCTCCCTTCCTCCCTCCCTCCCTCTCACCCTCCCTCCCTCTCACCCTCCCTTCCTCCCTCCACACCTGCAGTACAAAATGCGCCGACCTGGCTTGGTCGTTAATTCTCAGGCAGGAACGGATAAGAGTGAAATTTCACCCCTAAGTGTTAACTAATTTGCCTAAAGACACTCTCCTCTCCTCACTTTGTCTTCCCGCATTGTTATTAACATTTTCTTCTCATTTTCCTTTGTTTTCCTTCTTTTCGTAATAGTTTTACTTCCTCTTTTGTTTTAAATTTCTTTTTGTTTTATTTTTCTTCTCTCTTTCTCATCTTTCTTCTCTGAGCAAGATAACAGCTCTTACCCTGTAAATGAACAGAGGTAAGATAACAGCTCTTACCCTGTAAATGAACAGAGGTAAGATAACAGCTCTTACCCTGTAAATGTACAGAGGTAAGATAACAGCTCTTACCCTGTAAATGAACAGAGGTAAGATAACAGTAAATGAACAGAGGTAAGATAACAGCTCTTACCCTGTAAATGAACAGAGGTAAGATAACAGCTCTTACCCTGCAAATGAACAGAGGTAAGATAACAGCTCTTACTCTGTAAATGAACAGAGGTAAGATAACAACTCTTACCCTGTAAATGAACAGAGGTAAGATAACAGCTCTTACCCTGTAAATGAACAGAGGTAAGATAACAGCTCTTACCCTGTAAATGTACAGAGGTAAGATAACAGCTCTTACCCTGTAAATGAACAGAGGTAAGATAACAGCTCTTAAGCCTGTAAATGAACAGAGGTAAGATAACAGCTCTTACCCTGTAAATGAACAGAGGTAAGATAACAGCTCTTACCCTGTAAATGAACAGAGGTAAGATAACAGCTCTTACCCTGTAAATGAACAGAGGTAAGATAACAACTCTTACCCTGTAAATGAACAGAGGTAAGATAACAGCTCTTACCCTGTAAATGAACAGAGGTAAGATAACAACTCTTACCCTGTAAATGAACAGAGGTAAGATAACAGCTCTTACCCTGTAAATGAACAGAGGTAAGATAACAGCTCTTACCCTGCAAATGAACAGAGGTAAGATAACAGCTCTTACTCTGTAAATGAACAGAGGTAAGATAACAACTCTTACCCTGTAAATGAACAGAGGGTAGATAACAGCTCTTACCCAGTAAATGAACAGAGGGAAGATAACAACTCTTACCCTGTAAATGAACAGAGGTAAGATAACAGCTCTTACCCTGTAAATGAACAGAGGAAAGATAGCAACTCTTACCCTGTAAATGAACAGAGGTAAGATAACAGCTCTTACCCTGTAAATGAACAGAGGTAAGATAACAACTCTTACCCTGTAAATGAACAGAGGTAAGATAACAGCTCTTACCCTGTAAATGAACAGAGGTAAG